>NW_004443991.1:5116871-5122099 GCF_000243295.1 Trichechus manatus latirostris | reverse complement strand
AATAAAACAAAAGACAAGAACCGCATGATCTTATCAATCGATGCAGAAAAGGCATTTGACAAAGTTCAACACACATGCATGATAAAAACTCTCAACAAAATAGGAATAGGAGGGAAACTCCTCAATATAGTTAAGAGCATTCATACAAAGCCAAGAGGCAACATCATCCTAAATGGAGAGACTTTGAAAGCATTCTCCATGAGAACAGGAACCAGAGAAGGATGCCCTCTATCACCACTATTATTCAACATTGTGCTGGAGGTCCTAGTCGGAACAATTAGGCTAGAAAAAGAAAAAAACGGCATCCAAATTGGTAGGGAAGAAGTCAAAGTATCTCTATTTGCAGATGATATGATCTTATACACAGAAAACCCCAAAGATTCCACAAGAAAACTACTGGAACTAATAGATTTCAGCAAAGTTTCAGGATACAAGATAAACATACAAAAATCAGTTGGATTCCTTTACAGCGACAAAGAGTACCTTGAAGAGGAAATCACCAAATCAGTACCATTTACAATAGCCCCCAAGAAGATAAAATACTTAGTAGTAAATCTAACCAGAGACATAAAAGGTCTATACAGATAAAACTACAAGAAACTGAAACCTGCATAAGTAGAAAAACATACCTTGCTCTTGGATAGGTAGACTCAACATAGTGAAAAGGTCAGTTCTACTCAAAGTGATCTACAGATACAATGCAATACAGATCCAAATTCGACTGGCACTTTTTAATGGGATGGAGAAACAAATCACCAACTTCATATGGAAAGGGAAGCAGCCCTCAATAAGTAAAGCATTACTCAAGAAGGAGAACAAAGTGGGAGGCCTCACACTACCTGATTTTAGAACCTATTATACCCCCATGGTAGTCAAAACAGCCTGGTACTGGTATAACAACAGACAAATAGACCAATGGAACAAAATTGAGAATCCAGACATAAATTCATCCACCTATGAGCATCTGATATTTGACAAAGGTCCAAAGTCCATTAATTGGGGAAAAGACAGTCTCTTTAACAAATGATGATAGCATAACTGGATATCCACCTGCAAAAAATGGAAACAAGACCTATACCTCACACCATGTGCAAAAACTAACTCAAACTGGATCAAAGACTTAAATATAAAATCAAAAACAATAAAGATCATGGAAGAAAAAATAGGGACAACACTAGGAGCCCTAATACGTGGCATAAACACAATATGAACCATAAGTAACAATGCACAAGAAGAAAGACTAGATAAATGGGAGCTCCTAAAACTCAAACACTACTGCTCATCAAAAGACTTCAACAAAAGAGTAAAAAGACAACCTACAGACTGGGAAGAAAATTTTGTATATGACAAAACCAGTCAGCTTCTAATCTCTAAAATCTACAAGATACTGCAAAACCTCAACAACAAAAAGACAAATAACCCCAATTAAAAAATGGGAAAAGGATATGAACAGGCACTTCACCAAAGAAGATATTCAGGCATCTAACAGACACATGAAGAAATGCTCATGATCATTAGCCATTAGAGAAATGCAGATCAAAATTACAATGAGATATCATCTCACCCTAACAAGGCTAGCATTAATCCAGAAAACACAAAGTAAAAAATACTGGAGAGGCTATGGAGAGACAGGAACACTTATACACTGTTGGTGGGAATGTAAAATGGTACAACCACTTTGGAAATTGATTTGGTGCTTCCATAAAAAGCTAGAAATAGAAGTACCATACGATCTGGCTATCTTGCTCCTTGGAATATATCCTAGAGAAATAAGGGGCCTCACATGAATAGTTATACATGCACCCATGTTCATTGCGGCACTGTTCACAGTAGCAAAAAGATGGAAACAACCTAGATGCCCATCATTGGTTGAATGGATAAACAAATTATGGTATAGCCACACAATGGAATACTACGCAACAATAAAGAACAATGATGAAGCCATGAAACATAACATGGAGGAATCTGGAGGTCATTATGCTGAGTGAATTTAGTCAGTCATAGAAGGACAAATATTGTATAAGACCACTATTATAAGAACTCAAGAAAAGGTTTAAAGACAGAAGAAAATATTCTTTGATGGTTACCAGGGTGTGGAGGGAGAGTGAAGGTTATTCACTAACTAGATAGTAGATTAGAATTATCTTAGGTGAAGGGAAGGACAGCACACACTACAGGGGAAGTCAGCACAACTGGACCAAACCAAAGCTAAGAAGTTTCCTGAATATGATCAAACACTTTGAGGGACAGAGTAGCAGGGATAGGGGTCTGGGAACCATGCTTTCAGGGGACATCTAGATCAATTAGCACCACTAAGTTTATTAAGAAAATGTTCTCCATCGTACTTTGGTGAGTGGCATCTGGGGTCTTAAAAGTTTGCAAGCGGCCATCTAAGATGCAATAATTGGTCCCAACCACCTGGAGTAAAGGAGAAAGAACACCAAAAACACAAGGAAAGTATAAGCCCAAGAGACAGAAAGGGCCCCATAAACCAGAGACTTCATCAGCCTGAGACCAGAAGAACCAGATGGTGCCCAGCTACCAGCAATGACCACCCTGACAGGGAACATAACAGAGAGTCCCTGATGGAGCAGGAGAAAGGTGGGGGGCAGAACTCAAATGCTAGTAAGAAGACCAGACTTAATGGTCTGACTGAGACTGGAGGTACCCCGGAAAGCACGGCCTCTGGATTGCCTATCGGCCCAGAACTAAAACAATCTCTGAGGCCAACTATTCAGGCAGGGATTGGACTGGACTGTGAGACATAAAGTGATACTCGTGAGGAGTGTGTCTCTTAGCTCAAGTAGATACAAGAGACTAAATGGGCAGCTTCTGTCTGGAGGTAAGATGGGAAGGTAGAGAGGGTTAGGAGCTGGTTGAATGGACATGGGGAATCGAGTGGAAAGGAGTGTGCTGTCACAGTAAGGCGAGAGCAGTTAGGGTCTCATAACTATGTATGTATAAAAATTTTGTATAGGAGACTAACTTGAAATGTAAAGTTGATTTAAACTACAACAATAAAAATATATAATTCTCAGAATAACCTGATGTGATTGGCTTCTTTGCACCCATTTTATAGTGTCAGTTTAGAAATTCCCAAGCCACAAAAGCATGCAAGCTAGAGGGTTTTTTTTTTTCTGATTCAAAATTCTATGCTCTTTCACTACACTCTACTGTCACCAGAATTTCTCTATTATAGATTAAAAATAAAATCCAGTAAGTGTGATATTTATCTCCCACGTCGTTACATGAAAACTCTATCCTTTTCACTCTTCATCTTAATTTTGCCTCATTGTTCATACTTCTACTATAAAAGACCATAGGATTACTGGAAAATGCTTGAGACTTCTTTCACCGAAGTTACTATTTAAGTATTCTGTAAAATAGTTTAATTAATGAACATGTGCCTCGGGATTATCAGCAATTCTTTGCCCAGAATTTTAAAAAAATCACCGTTTTCCTATGGTACAGCCTGCTTTTTGATACCATAGACAGGCTGTCTTACGTGTAAAGTTAGAAGAAGACATTTTTAAAAAGAACATGAGTGGAGTTTAAAAAGCCAGCTTTTTTGTTAGTGTTAAGTGGAATGCCCAAGTTAGAGAGAAATCCTGTTTTAGGGGCCGAGAAGCTTCTCTGTCACAGGATAAGCCAAAAGTCCAAACACAACATCAGAAAATAACAAGGCTGTTAGCAGTCTTCCTGCAAATGCTAGGGTGGCAAACCACAAGTTGTCTTTCAAAAAATACCACCTGGAATCTTTGAAGAGGAACACTTGTGGCAGCCTCCCAAAAGACAAAAATTATCCCTCCTAAATTTTATTAGACTGGAAATTTGATGGAGGAAATTAGAAAATAATTGCAACAAGTGCAAGAGTTTATCTAGGTTGTATTGCTAGAGGTGGTATTGTTGGGTCAGAGAACGTATACATATCCAATTTGAAGAGAAAGGCCAAATCATTTTTCAAGGGTTTTTTATGATTTTAAATCCTTTTGAGCAACGTATAAATGTTTGTTTTTACCTCATCATTGGCATCAACTGTCGCTATTGCACTTTTTAAAAATTTACCTATCTGGTGGTGGGTATGACATGGTTTCTCCGGGGATCTCTTTTGCATTTCTCTGTTATATATGTATACATTTATCTTCTTAGGCAACTAGGCATCATTTTTGTACATTTGAATTTAAGTCATACTTTACCATGCCACACAAGATTTTTAAGATATGATATGAACAATTAGCCATAATCTTGCATGGATACCTTGTGATGTAGAAGAGTAGAGTAAAGTAGTTAGGAACAGAGATTTTGCAACCAAACTTGGGTATGTTTCATGCCTCCATCTGTTATTATCTCAATGAACTTGGGGAACATCATTAACCCATCTGTGCCTTGTTTACCTATTCCTTAAAATGGGGGTGAGAATTTTCACAGCTCATAGATTTACTGTGAGGATTAAGAGCTTTATTATATAAAAAGTTCTCAGAAGAGTGTTTGGCACAAAGTAAGTACTATATAACACTTGGCAAGGAACCCAGAGTGTTTTATTAACATCTCATTTTCCTAATATCCCAATAGAGTATTGGAAAACTAAACCTCGGAGGAGGTGAATCAGAGACACATCAGGTGACTTTCTCTAAATAATTCTGGTAACAAAACCTAGTAATAGAATGACACTTTTCTGGCTCAAGGAAAAATATAATGCAGTTATACAGGTGGTTTACCTGCCAAGTGGACTTGTATCTCAATTCACTCAATCAATTGTATAGTAGTCAATCATTAATACAGCAAAAATAAAAGAAATCAGCAGGGTGTTTTTATTACTTTCTCTGTTCCTTGCTAGTATCACATGATGTTAGAAACTAAATTTAGAAACAAGTTCATCTGTAAAT
This sequence comes from Trichechus manatus latirostris, assembly GCF_000243295.1. Classification (NCBI taxonomy): domain Eukaryota; kingdom Metazoa; phylum Chordata; class Mammalia; order Sirenia; family Trichechidae; genus Trichechus; species Trichechus manatus. The sequence continues at coordinate 5,117,213 of NW_004443991.1, read as the reverse complement.
TGGCTAGAATGTCCAAAAGGTGGCAGATGAGATTTCCTGAGGTTAAAAAAAATTTTTTTCCTCCAGGACTTTTAAAAACATAATTTTAATTTTTAAACAAGTATTGAAATTGTAAAAAAGTTGAAACACAATAAAATTAGTAAAGAAGATGTTAATTTTGAACCATAAATTTAGTCATTTTATCTTCTAAAAAGGAATGTCAGAGTTCCGGCAAAACGGCGCTCTAGGCAGAAGCACCACGCCGTCCCTCCACAGCAAAGATCCAAAAAACTAAGCCAAACAGAGAATACAAAAATCCTGAAACCCTAAAACATCAAATGAAGAGATAAAGAACACAGCCAA
>NW_004443991.1:5078860-5109016 GCF_000243295.1 Trichechus manatus latirostris | reverse complement strand
TAAAATATTAAAAAAAAGAATAAAAAAAAAGGAATGTCTACTTGATACTATTTATAATTTTTAAAAATCTTTTCTTAAAATAGATTTTATCCCCAAATAGGCAGATTTTAACTGCCAGTTCACAGAAGAAATGTTTCATTTATAAATGAGTTTACATTTGCATGCGGGCTTTAATTTTTATTCTAATTCAGCTATTTTTTTTTAAATACTAAATATATGATCTATGTTTTTGAATGAAGGGGACTATATTAATTCTTATATCATCTTATTAATTTATGGTTGATCACAATCAGTAAATATTAATTAGTAGGAGACACATCAACTGAGTATTCATTCTAATCCCTAAGATAATAACTTTAAAAAAGAAATATATATGCTCAAGAGCATTCATCTAAGACCTATAAATATTTTACATTTCTTGCTCTCTGGGGAGTAAGAGAACATTATTTTAATGTGTGTGTATGTATATATATATATATGCATTTATTCCCCTTGATTCCTCATAAGACAAGCTCCAGTCTACTTGTTACGTAAATACTTGCAGGTTTATGTCTTAATACAAGGCAAAAATATACTTCTGGGTTTATTCATCATCTATCTACGTCTAGAAATAAAGACAAATCATCGTGGTACTACATCCAAAAAAATAAGCATAGCTTTTCCATTACCTAGCTATTTACATATTTGGAAATGGTGCTTTTTCAAATTGGTTTTTGAAAAGTCATTATGATGCTTTAAGTAACTCACAGTAAAATATGGTGGATTAAAGGGATGCTTACTCAATCCCTACACTTGAAACTCATCAAAATGATCAAAAAGAAACATAAACTTTTAATATGAGCCACAATAAACTTTTATCCAGGTTGTTGTTCCCTCTCAATAGCAGAGTAGCCATTAAAATTGAAACTGAATAAGAAGAATTATGAGAATAACATCACATAATTAATCAACAGCCCGTGCTCATTCCCACGTTATTATGGAACAAAACCAGTAAATGAACAAACGAATCAAACAAAACATAAGGACACAATTAGAACTGCCCCAATTCAAATTTGATTAAGTTTGCAGCTGTGATTAGACACACACACATTAAAGGATCGTTAAAGGAGAGACCCATTTACAACATAAGTGGGATGTGAATTTCAGTTCTCCAGAAGCATAAGAATGTTTTAGACAAATATTTCTAAAAGATTTAAAATAATTTAGTGAGCAGTAAACTGTTTCCTCAAAAAGCTCAAAGACAAAAAGCAACAAAAGGTTAAAAAGAGATGATAAGTCAACAGGAAAAAAACAAAAACAAAAAAACCTCCCATTGATGTGGCAGATCTCAGCAAATTAAACACAGTAACAAAACCATTAAAAACATTTTTAAAAAGTGGAAGTAGAGGCTACTAACATCACTTGGGTATGAGGGTATTTGGAGTAGTAAACAGAATATAGGAATAAAAACAGAAGAGTAACAGTCACTACAGGGAAAATAAATGAAGAAGAATGCAGAGGTAATAATAGTTAATGCTTATATAGTATTTGGAGCCCTGGTGGTACAGTGGGTAAAGAGCTTGGCTGCTAACCAAAAGGTTGGCAGTTTGAATCCACCAGCTGCTCCCTGGAAACCATGTGGGGCAGTTCTACTCTGTCCTATAGGGTCTCTTGACTCCACGGCAACAGATTTCATTTGGTTTGGTTTATACAGCATTTACCATGTTCTTGACTCTGTTCTAAGCAATTTACATATATTAACTTATTTAATCACCACAAAAATCTTACAAGAAGAAAGCTATTATTATTTAAGTTTAAAGATGGATAGACTGAGTTACAGAAAGACAAAGTAGGTGAATCATAAAACTGCCAATAAAACCCAGCCAGTCTTTCACCAGAGTACACACTTTTAATAGCTATGCTAAACTGTATCTAATGAAGCAACATAGAGATGCCCAAAGAAATTTAACGCACATGTAATTGGTGACCCTGAAAAAGAAAACAGAATTAAGACAAAAAACAAACCAAATACACAGAAGATAAATTATCAAATTAATTGATTATTTAATAGGTGTATCAAACTCAATAAGTACATCAAGCATTTCATATAGAGTGATTTACACTGAAATATATCTTGATAAAGTTACTGAACTTCAAATAAAAACAAAACAGAACAAAAAAACTAAAACCAACAAGACAAAAAGGATGACACTTGCCAGATAAAATATCATTCTCGTCTCAGCCTTTTCCATACTAACATCATTTCCAGAACTAGCAGAGAAAAGGTACAGATAGCACTGAATAGGAAAATAAGCAAACAAACAAAAAAAGAGTTTGAATCAAGTTTTTATTTATTGATTGATTGATTTTCCACGAGTATAAGAATGACATTTTCAGTTATACAAGAACTTCACTGGGGAAGGAGGAGATAAAAAATTTACTAAATGTATTTAATTTTCTTCAAAAGTCGACTAAACAAGCGTAAAATCACTTAAATAATTGGAACAATAAATGATCAATAATGTGTTTTAGTAAAATCACTGGGACTTTACATTTCACAATATTAGGTAAATTTATAAATCTTAAAACTATGCATTCTACAAAAGTAGTAATAAAATTCTTATTTATTTTAATGAAAAATTCTGGTGTGGTGATTCATAAAACAGGGTGTTGACTCAGAGTAGTAAGTTTCTCTTTCTTTTCAACCTTTCTAGCAATAACCAATAAGTATACTCAATGTTGATTAAATAGAGTTAACGGATTTTTTTAAAATAAGGAATTAATCATCATATTTAATAATGATATTTAAATTTATAATACTGTCCAGAGAGTCATCTTTCATATCTTTTTGTATTTTATGAAAAACTAAAAAAGTAACTAATAGGACTCCTTGGAAGAGAATGAAAAGATGAGTCAGAAGTGTAGAATAGGGTCCATGACAAGGGACAAGCATTATTAAACATAAGTAAACTGTTTTAGGTTTAATAGGTGCCCAATTCAAAAAAACAAACACACAAAGTATTAAATAAATCATAAATCATGTGCCATTATTTGATAAGCATGCCAAAAAACAAAAATTCTCCTATTTATTAAGGAATACAAAATTATTAAACATTTATTTAGTTCATTTTAGAAAAAGTTTAAAAATAAAATGCACTCAATCTTTCATTCAGAAACTCCATTTATAGGAAGTTACCCTCAAATATACTTTCATTAGAGCGCAGAAGTGTCTACAAAGATGTTTGATGCATCAGTGCTTTTATTTTCCTCAGTCTGTAAAAACACTATTTAGTATGTAAATGAATAGCTAAATGCATTATGATAAATGAAACAATGAAATGTGGTACAATTGATTAAATAAATATGAATCAAAAAATATAAACTTTGTATTGTTAAGAAATAAAAACTACTTGCAAAACAATATATAAAAGACTAATTTGTATAATTTTATCTCTCTAGTCTCTTTTAATCTAGATAGGTAGGTAGGTAGGTGGGCGGGTAGGTAGGTAGGTAGGTAGATAGACAGACAGATAGATACAGATGATACAAAACCAAACCAAACCATTGACGTCAAGTCAATTCTGACTCAAAGCAATAGGACAGAGTAGAACTGCTCCATAGGGTTTCCAAGGAGTGGCTGGTGGATTCAGACTGCTGACCTTTTGGTTAGCAGCGAACGCCTAACCACTGCATCACCAAGGCTCCGTGTATATATATATATACATGTGGTTAAGAGCTTGGCTGCTAACCAAAATGTAGGCAGTTTGAATCTACAAAGGTGCTCTTCGGAAATCCTAGGGGGCAGTTCTACTCTGTTCTACAGGGTCGCTATGAGTTGGAATTGAACTGATGACAAAGAGTTTGGTTTCTTGTTTTTTTTTTTTTGTATACACATAGATACATATATATATATGAGATATAGCTATAGATCTATTGACTGATGTATAAATAAATAGGCACAATAAATTAATTACTGGAGTATTAAAACAAACTGTTAACTTTGATTCTGGAAAGTAGAATTTGAGGATAGAAGATTCCTCTAATAAGCACCATGTGCTATTTTCAAAATTTAATAAAGAGTTATGAAATGGCCTGGGAGTCAGACAGTTTACACAAATTTTGTGTTACCTTAAGTAATTTACTCAAACTTTCTAAGTCACAGAATCCTCACATGAGAAATCATGAAAATAAAAGTATATACATCAAAGTTCTGTCCACTACAAGGTTATGTTTGGGTACTAAATTAGATATTGCATGCAAATAATTTAACACAGTGCCTTGCACATGATAGATGTCTGCTAGTTATTTTTATTGCTGTTATTATTATAGAGCCCTAGTGGCACAGTGGTTAAGAGCTCAGCTGCTAACCAAAGGTCAGCAGTTTGAATCCATCAGCCGCTCCTTAGAAACCCTATGGGCAGTTCTACTCTGTCCTATAGCGCCACTATGAGTTGGAATCAACTCAACACAACTTTTTAAAATTTTTTTTTATCTTAATGAATTAATGGTGAACATGAAGACAAAATGAGGGAGAGGCATGATGGTGCTACTCCAGCCTCTTTACAGATTGCGTTCCATACTACAATTTCCAATTGACCACTTGCAGAGTGTATACCGTCACTTCCCTGAAATGATAACTTTTCGTGTTAGGAGAACAGGTGACAGTGGTTCTGTGTTGCCTGTGAACAGGATCACATTGCACAAGATGATCTAGTACATGTTTTTCAGTCCAAACTGAGCTCCAACCTGCAATGGTGGGTAACATTGGTTTAGTGTCATCCTATCCTAGTCCAGATCACTTGGCATCACTACCTGTAGATCAGGAAGCATTTCATTTCCTAACTCAGTCCCTCTGCTAAAGTCAGCCATGATTATTCCATTGTTTCCAATAGACTTGGATTATGAAAACTACTCAGCTCATTTCTTAAGCTTCATATCTTTCACTACGTATTTTGGGGAATATTTAATGCTTTTCTTTTTCCTTATGTGTTTATATTTGCTTACTCAAGAAATGAATTCTGTGGTATCTATTTAAATCCCTGAACGAAGCATTATGAAGCTTCCTAGTAGCTTCATTATATGAATAAAAGATCATTATTTTGAAAAAATAAAATGCAAACTCTAAAAGTTTAAACTTAATTTATAAATTCAAATTTATTCAAAAGGCATACTGGGGCTTTGTACCTTGAAAGTCAATGTGTTTTTAATATACTAGTGTTTCTCTTAATTATTGCTGATTTGTTCCTAGGAGTTTTGTAATTTTTATTCTTTTAAAATGAAGTGCACGGTTTTGAGAGGATATTGCTTTGCAATATCATTTCACTCATTCCTAATTCCTTCACTTTGGTTGAAAATGTTACAGCACAGTTAATCATTTTATTTGACTTCATCACTTGAATAACTTGACATACACCTTTGAAGAAAAATCTTTATAACTTTTAAGATATGGGAAACGTTTCCTTCTTCTTTGTTTACACACACTGCAGAACACTTTTTAGGTGTGTGCATAAACATAATACCATACGTGGAGTGAGGCTTGAGGGATATCGTAACTGTACAATTCATATGATGACTCTCAAGAGAACACAGATGTCATTTCAGAAACATGGGATTCCTGTGCAGTAGAAACCTATGCCACCAGACGAGTCAACATCTGCTTACTCTGTGCATTAATTAAGTTCGAATGGATAATCTGGAAAGATTTAGTGTTTAGACCTTCCATGTGAGATATTTTTAGAGCTACATGGAAGAAATTGAGGCATTAGGACTATTTTTGTCCTATAGTAAAATATTGTCTACCCATTAAACTCAACGCTGTCAAGTCGATTCTGACTCATAGCAGCCCTATAGGACAGAGTAGAACTGCTCGATAGGGTTTCCAAGGAGCGATTGGTGGATTTGAACTGCTGACCTTTAAGCTAGCAGCTGAGCTAGGCTATGTTTTAATGAATTGAGGAATACACAGCCAAAATTTAAAAACTAAAAATTATTTGAAGCAACTCCTCTGTACCTATTGAAATATTTCAGGCAAATATTTACACTAGCTGATAACTTTATCACTTTTCAGCGTTAGTTTGCTAAAGAAAAAGAGCATTAATGTGTCTGAGTCAGTGTTTATTCACCTCTAACTCGACACAATGGTAACCTAAAATACTCAAATCACCTGAAAATTAAGAAAAGTCACTCTTTTCTTACAATCAGTTCACCATATACAGACAAGTTGTTGGTTTTTTTTTTGTTTTTGTTTTTAACCTTAGTTTTTCCTCAACTACATAAAAAAATTTATATCCCAGCTCTTACCTGCAGAATCCCCTTTCTGTGCATCAAGGAAATTCTAACTGAAATGTGGCTCTGTCACACTGAACTCAATAGTTAAGTTTATCGCTCTGTTGTAACAGATGCTCATCTGGATATCTAATAGTATTTTAATTTCCTGAATCATCCAAATTTAAAAGTTTTATTAAAGTAGTGCACGTATACTGGTGTGTATGCACTAATCACCAGTATGCACATAATCATATGGACTAAGGTAGTCTCAGAACCATAGACAGCATTGTCTCCTTGGGAGCAATAGAATTTTACTTATTATTTGAATGGCAGAGGGAGTGATTCTTCGGGGATGAAACCCAAAAAACCTGTTGCCATCAAGTCAATTCCAGCTCATAGCAACCCTATGGGACAGAGTAGAACTGCCCCATATGGTTTCCAAGGAGCGCCTGGTGGATTCAAACTGCAGACCTTTTGATTAGCAGCTGTAGCCCTTAACCGCTATGCCACCAAGGTTTCCTGGAGATGAAGAGTATGTAGCAATTCAGCAAAGGAGGAAGTAATGATCTAAATTAATAGCTTTAGCTAAATATCACTACAAGTAGCCTTTGGAGTTTATTTTTAAGATAAGTATGCTAGTGCAGAGCTGTCCTGAGAGTGTCTCCTATTCCAGCTGGCTCTTAGACTTTTGAGTGTCCTTCATATTCAGTGACCTTAACCTTGTCTTAATTGAGATCACCTAAACCGGACTCGTGGTGTTAGGAAATAGATACTTTGATTAAATGCAGATCTGAGGTATGCATTTCTTCCTAAAGTAGGGTTAAGAATATTAAAAGGTCCTACTAGTAATTGCACCCTCAATCCTACCGAATACTAGTTGTAATTCCATAGATGGACTAATAACCCAGAAATCATTGGTCCTATCATTTCCTGCTAATAGGAACAACTCTATACTTGTCTCCTAGAATTGAGCAGTCCTTCCCCCAAAATTCTTGTCCACATTTGTATTAACCGAAAGCAAATAAAGCTGCAAAATGTTAACTTCTTCAACCTTGGTTAATTATACACTCTGTCAACATTTATTTAAATTCAAAAGAGTTTAAAATGAAATGTTTTGCAAAATAAGAAACTTTTGTTTACAAAAACCAAGTAAGCCGTTTATCAGCAGAAACAAATTAACATAAGACACAATTACATCAAATATACATTAAGCAATTTCTTTGCAAGATATTGAACTAAGAATTATTAAGAATGGTAAATAAATAGGCCATTTTTTTTCCTCTCAAGGAGATTAAATCCAGCAGTGGAGATTTATAGACACACAACCATTAGATATGAGGCAGAATGTTATAATGGCTGTAATAGACTTTATAACTGGAGAGGAATTGAGATAGAAATAATTAATTTCAACACATTTTACTGACCAGGTGTATTCATTTGTTAAGTAATCTTAGGAAAATCTGGATGATCAAAACCAAGGCCAAAATGCTGAGGGGAACTTAAAATAAATTTAAAGTTCTTGATGAAAGTAATTTCAGTAATTCATAATTTTCTCTTCAGATAATAATAATAATAATAATAATAAATAAGTGTGTGTGCAAGAGAGAGAGTGTGTGTGAGGGGTGTGTATAAGATAAAAAGGTATAAGAATAAACAATAGGAACTAAAATATACTGAGAATGAAGACAACATGTCATAATACAATTTATTGAGAAAATCTAATTTAAATAGTGAAATAATCCTCATTTTTCACACTTCCTAGTTTCCAACAATTCATTTGCATTTATTATGTCATTTCAACTACCATATTTTAACTCAAATAACATGTACCTCCTACATTTGTTTGCCAACCACTCCCTTCTGCCTTGAGGTATTTTCATAAGGGCGCTATGCTAATTGTCTTTTATGGGAGCACGTTATTTGAGTAAAAATACGGTACCCATGATTCCAGAATGAAGCACCTTTCTACAACTGTTCTCCTCGGCAGATGCACCTTTCCATAGACTTGTCTCTTTGTCCTTCTCCCTTTCTGCTACCACCAAAAAGTGTACTGCATTTATATTCCATTTTATCACACCAGGCATCTACCTATGATTTAATAATTTAATTTAGACACGAGTTAATATTAAATATTATGTTAGTAGTTCAATATGAAAACAATAACAGGATAAACTGAGAGTAGTCAACTGTAAAAAGAATAAATCAGTCAGTAAACCTAAAGTTAAATTGATTGAGAGTATGCTATTTGAAGAAAAAAAATGAATAAAGCCTGAGAGATCTTGGGGTATCATCAAGTGTACCAAATATACATTCTTCTCAAGTGCATATAGAGTAGTCTCCAGGAGAAACCATATGTTAATTCATAGAAAAAGTTTCAATAAATTTAACATCATTACGAACATATAAAGTATGTTCTCCAATCACAGTGAAATAAAATAAGAAATCAGTAACATAAGGAAATTTTGGAAATTGACAAGTAAAAATTAAACACACTCATAAAAAATCTGGAGCCTTGGTGGTGGTGTAGTAGTTAAAAGCTACAGCTGCTAACCAAAAGGTCAGCAGTTCATATCCACCAGCCGCTCCATGGAAACCACATGGGACAGTTCTACTCTGTCCTATAGGGTCACTATGAGAAGGAATCAACTCAACAGCAACGGGTATAAAAAAATTAATGAGTCAAAGAAATTATAAGAGAAATTAGAAAATACACTGAGATTACTAAAACTAAAAACCTAAAAACACCAGCCTGGTACTGGTACAATAATAGATACATTGACCAATGGAACAGAATTGAGAACCCAGATGTATATCCATTCTCCTATGGTCATCTGATCTTCGACAAGGACCCGAAGTCCATCACATGGGGGAAAGACAGTCTTTTTAACAAACAGTGCTAACAAAACTGGATGTCCATCTGCAAGAAAAAGAAACAGGACCCATACCTCACACCATATACAAAAACTAATTCATAGTGGATCAAAGACCTAAATATAAAACCCAAAACAATAAAGCTCATAGAATAAAAATAAGATCAAAGCTAGAGGCCCTAATATGCGGCATTAACAGGATACAGACCATAACCATCAACACACAAACTCCAGAAGATAAGCTAGATAACTGGGATCTTTTGAAAATCAAACACCTATGCTCTTCAAAGGACTTCACCAAAAGAGTAAAAAGAGAACCTACAGACTGGAAAAAAATTTGGGGGCATTACAAGTCAGACAAAGGACTAATCTCCATAATCTACAAGAAAATCCAACACCTCTACAACAAAAAGACAAATAATCCTATTAAAAAAATGGGCAAAGGAAATGAACAGACTCTTCACCAAAGAAGACATTCAGGTGGCCAACAGACACATGAGGAAATACTCAGGATCACTACCCATTAGAGAAATGCAAATTGAAACCACAATGAGATACCATCTCACCCCGGCATTACTGGCACGAATCAAAAACACTGGAAATAACAAATGTTGGAGAGGCTGCGGGGAGATTGGAACTCTTATGCACTGCTGGTGGGAATGCATAATGATACAACCATTTTGGAAAATGTTATTGCACTTCCTGAGAAAGCTAGAAATAGAAATACCATCGATCCAGCAATCCTACTCCTAGGAATATATCCTAGAGAAATAAGAGCCGTCACACGAATAGACATATGCACACCCATGTTCATGGCAGCATTGTTCACAATAGCAAAAAGATGGATGCCTATCAACAGATGAATGGATAAACAAACTGTGGTACATACACACCATGGAGTATTATGCAACAGTAAAGAACAACGATGAGTCTGTGAAGCATCTCATAACATGGATGAAACTGGAGGACATCATGCTAAGTGAAATAAGTCAATCACAAAAGGACAAATACTGTATGAGATCTCTATTGTAAAAACTCATGAAAAAGTTTACATACAAAAAGTAACAATCTTTGTTGGTTACCAGGGATGGGAAGGGTGGGGGGAAATACTAAATAGACAATAGATAAGTGATAACTTTAGTGAAGGGTAAGACAGCACAAAATACTGGGGAAGCCAGCACAATTTGTACAAGGAAAGGTCATGGAAGCTCCACAGACACATCCAAACTCCGAGGGACTGAATTGCTGGGCAGAGGGTTGTGGGGACCATGGTGTCAGGGAACATCTAGCTCAATTGGCATAACACAGTTTATAAAGACAATATTCTACTTTCTACCTTGGTAAGTAGCGCCTAGGGTCTTAAAAGCCTGTGAGCAGCCATTCAAGATATTCCACTGGTCTCACCCCTTTGGGAGCAAGGGAGAATGAAGAGAACAGGATACAGGGAAAAGATTAGTCCAAAGTACTAACAGGATACAGCGAAAAGATTAGTCCAAAGTACATGTGTACAGCTACCAAGACCTCCACCAGACTGAGTCCAGTACAACTAGATGGTGTTTGGCTACCACCAGTGACTACTCTGACTGGTATCACAACAGAGGATTCTGGACAGAGCTGGAGAAGGATGTAGAACAAACTTATAACACAAAAAAAGACCAGATTTACTGGCCTGAAAGAGACTGGAGAAACCCCAGTAGTATGGCCCCCGGACACTCTTTTAGCTCAGTGGTGAAGTCACTCCCAAGGTTCACTGTTCAGCCAGGGATTGAACAGCCCCATAAAACAAAATGGGACTAATGAGACACAGCAGTCGAGGGACAAGGAGTAGAAGGCAGAATGGGACAGGAAAGCTGGTGATAGTCAACCTAAAGTTGAGTAAGGACGGTGTTGACATGTAGTGGGTTTCTTAACCATTGTCATAGGGCAATATGTGTACTAACTGTTTAATGAGAAACTATTTTGTTCTGCAAACCTTCATCTAAAGTCAGAATAGCAGCACAACTGGAAGAATGTAATTGATGTCACTGAATTGTACATGTAGAAATTTTTGAAATGCTGTATCTTTGGCTATGTGTATTTTCAACAACAACAACAAAAAAAGTCCTCCAAGGTCCGGAATGGAGAGTGTTGACATGTTGTGGGGTAGTTAACCAATGTCATAAAACAATATGTGTACTGACTGTTTAATGAGAATCTATTTGTTCTGTAAACCTTCACCTAAGCTACAAAATAAATAAATAAATAAATGGGAAAAAAAGAACTTAGAAAAAGAAAATAAAATTAAACCAACAAACAAGAAAAAGTTAATAAATTATAAATGTTAAAAATAAATGAAAGTAGATAAAAAAATTTCAAAAATTTCTTCTTTGAAATCATCAGCCAAATTGACAAACCTTGAACTAGACTGATAAGAGAGAGAGAGAGAGACGATACTCAAATTACTAATATCAAGAAAGGGGAGGGGACATAATTACCCATATTAGTTAAAGGGATTATAAGGGAATATTATGAACAAGTGTATGACAAAAAGTTAGATAACCTAAATAAAATAGGAAAACTCCTGTAAAGACAAAAAGGAAAGAAAGAAAAATATCTAAGTAGACTTAAAACAAGTAAAATTATTGATAGTATTTTAAAATATCCCTACAAAGAACAACCCTGGCCCAGATGCCTTCACTGCTGAATTCTACTAAATAATTAAAGAAGATTTCATACTATTTATTCACAAAATCTTCCAAAACATTAGATGAGAGAACTCATACCAGTTCATTCCATGAGGCTAACATTACCCAGAAAGTAAAAACTAGACAAAGAATCACTATAAAAGAAAACTACTGACAATATTCTTTATGAATGTAGACACAAAAATCCTCAATAAAATACTAGCAAACTATATCGTCTCAAGAATGCAAGGATCATTTTAATGTACAAAAATCAATTAAGCATACCATATTAATGTTGTTGTTAGGTGCCTTCAAGTCAGTTCCAACTCACTGTGACCCTAGGTACAAAAGAAGGAAATACTGCCCAGTCCTGGCCATTCTCACAATAATTATTATGCTGAAGCCCATTGTTGCAGCCACTATGTCAATCTGTCTCATTGAGGGTCTTCCTCTTTTTCATTGACCCTCTACTTTACCAAGCATGATGTCCTTCTCCAGGGACTGAGCCCTCCTGATAACACGTCCAAACTATGTGAGGTATAGTCTTGCCATCCTTGCTACTAAGGAGCATTCTGGCTGTACTTCTTCCAAGACAGATTTGTTCGTTCTTTGGCAGTCCATGGTATATTCAATATTCTTCGCCAACACCATAATTCAAAGATGTCAGTTCTTCTTTGGTCTTCCTTATTCATTGTCCAGCTTTGGCATGTGTATGAGGTGATTGAAAACACCATGGCTTTGTCAGGTGCACTTTACTCTTCAAGGTGACATCTTTGATCTTTAACACTTTAAAAAGTTCTTATGCAGCAGATTTGCACAATGCCATATGTCTTTTGATTTCTTGATTGCTGCTTCCATGGGTGTTGATTGTGGATCCAAATAAAATGAAATCCTTGACCACTTCAATCTTTTCTCTGTTTATCAAGATGTTGCTTATTGGTCCAGTTGTGAGGATTTTTGTTTTCTTTATGTTGAGGTGTAACCCATACTGAAGGGTGTAGTCTTTGATCTTCATCAATAAGTGCTTTAAGTCCTCTTCACTTTCAGCAAATAGGATTGTGTCATCTGCATATCTAAGGTAGTTAATGAATTTTCCTCCCATCCTGATGCCCCACTCATCGTCTCGGATTATTTACTCAGTATACAGATTGAATAAATACGGTGTAAGGATACAACCCAGATGGACACCTTTCCTGAGCTAAACCACACACTATCCCCTTGTTCTGTTTGAAGGACTGCTTCTGATCTATGTATAGGTTCCTCATGAGCACAATTAAGTGTTCTAGAATTCCCATTCTTTGCAATGTTATCCATAATTTGTTATGATCCACACAGTCAAATGCCTTTGCATAGTTACTAAAACACAGGTAAACATCTTCCTGGTATTCTCTGCTTTCAGTTCAAATCCATCTGACATTAGCAATGATATCCCTCGTTCCATATCTTCTTTTGAATTCGACTTGAATTTCTAGCAGTTCCCTGTCACTATATTGCTGTAACCACTTTTGAATGATCTTTAGCAAAATTTTCCTTGCATGTGATATTAATGAAATTATAAGGTAGTTTCCACATTAGGTTGGATCATCTTTCTTGGGAATGGGCATAAATATGGATCTCTCCCAGTTGGTTGGCGAGGTAGCTGTCTTCCAAATTTCTTGGCATAGATAAATGAGCACTTCCAACACTGCAACGATTTGTTGAAACATTTCAATTGGTATTCTGTCAATCCCTGGAGCCTTGTTTTTCACCAATGCCTTCAGTGCAGCTTGGACTTTTTCCTTCAGTACCACTGGTTCCTGATCAGTACCATCAGTTCCTGATGGTATTCTACCTCCTAAAATTTTTTACCATACCAACAGAATAATAAAAAAAGTAATTACATGATTATCTCAGACACAGAAAAAGCATTTAACACAATCTAACACTTTATACTCACCCTTTCTGTTAATGACGGAGCTTGAAGTAGTATTAAGATATTTTAACCTCCAGTGCTAGTTTATTAGTGTGGATAGATAGATCACTGCCATCAAGTCAACCGCAACTCATGGCAACTTTGTGTACAACAGAACAAAACATTGTCCAACCCTACATTACCTTCACAGTCACCAGGAAGTTTGAGTCTATTGTTACAACTAATGTGCCAGTCCACCTCTCTGAGTGTCTCCCTCATCCTAGCTGGCCCTCTACTTCACCAAACATGATGTCCTCCTCTAGAGATTGATCCTTCCTGATGACTTGTTGAAAGCAAGTGAGTCAGACAATGTTCTGTTGTGATCCATAAGGTTTTCATTGGCTAATTTTTGGAAGCAGATCAGTAGGCCTTCCTTCCTAGTTTGCCTTAGTCTGGAAATTCCACTGAAATCTATCCACCATGGGTGATCCTTCTGAGTTTTGAAATACTGGTGGTATAACTTCCAGAAACATGCAAGTCACCACAGTACTACAAACTGACAGATGAGTGGTGATTCAATAGTATATCAGTTATCTATTGCAGTAATAATATTGTGTATTGAACCACCTCCAAAACTCAGTGGATTAAAACAATAAATATTAGTCTTCAGATTAGCTGGGGAATTTTTTTTTTTTTTTTATCCTGGTCTGGGGTCAAATATTCTCAGATATGCTTGCTCAAGCATTTATGGTGTCCTGGTGAGTTGGCTGAGAACTGGCTTTAATGAGATCTCTCATATCTCTGGGTCCTCAGCTGGACAACCAGGGCTGACTCTGCCCCATGTGGTCTTTCTTATTTCAGCAGGCTAGTGCAGGCTTGTTCACACCATAGAGGAATTGTTATAAAAGAATGAATGAAAGCATGTAAAGTCTCTTGAGGCCTTACTTTGTAACCCATACACCATCACTTCTGCTGCAAGTCACAAGGCCAGACAAGAATGAAAGAGTGAGGAAATAGATTATATTACTTGATGGAAAAAAGACAAACACACATTGCAATATTATGAATGAAAGGAAAGGGGTAAGAATATGACCATGTTTGCCATCACTTTACTATAACAATCATGGACCTATTCATTCTTCCACGTTTCCATTCCTTGAAAGGTCTCTTCATCTTCACCCTCCAAAATAACCCCTAAGTGGTATCATCTATCTCCAAATTCTTTGGTTTATACTAACATAATCAATGCTGGCAGATTAATATACTATTATGTGTTTTAATTGTATTTTATGGTGTGCCTCATTATCTTTCTGAGAATCTGATCATTGTCCTTCCTTTATACATAATGCCTTGACTATTCTACTGGATAACATTTGATTTATTGAAAGATTAATTAACTACTTTTAATGCAGTTATTTTCAGGTAAAACATAAAAACATATTTGTAAGAAAACTTCTGTTTATCTGATAGATAAAGCATAGCTTTCCCAAGCTGGCATTCTTAGTGCCAACATTAAGGTTGTTCTCCAAATGGAACATGTGTTAAAATTTCCTATATTGCCTTTATCTTCATTATTTGCACTAATGTCCTTCTTGCCTTGATACAATTCTCTTGAGTTCCTATTCATATACGTATATACCTGAGCTCTTAACCCTTTTACCAAGGCTCATACTTACCTATAGATATCAAATTTCATCACAATCTTTGAAAAAATAGGTTAAAAATGTCATATGCCACTATCAAGGGTAAGATTAATGTTGAGCTTTGAAGAGCATTACATTAGGTGAGGGGGACACATGGTAAACAAACTCTCCATCTTTTCACAGCTTGCATTCTAATAGAGAAAAAAATGAAAGTAAAATACATTTTCTGGTAGTTATAAGTTCCATAAAAAGAAATAACATTTTATTAGAGAAAGG
The DNA here is from genome assembly GCF_000243295.1 of Trichechus manatus latirostris. NCBI lineage: Eukaryota > Metazoa > Chordata > Mammalia > Sirenia > Trichechidae > Trichechus > Trichechus manatus. Next base: position 5,093,427 of record NW_004443991.1, on the reverse strand, counting down.
ACATAAACCTCATTTTATCATAAATTGGCTACAGTGATAAGAAGTATTGTTAATGAAAGGGCTATCAGATCTTCAAGTTTATCCCATATCATTGTACAAATTTCCAACTGTCTTTGTGGAGTTAGAAAGACCTGCATTTGAATGCCAACACCACAGCTGACTGGTTGTGTAACCTCGAAAAAAACTTGCGTATCCTCTGTGAACCTTTGTTTCCTCATCCATAAAATACTATTATTAAAATATACCTCCCAAGACTGGAATGGTGCTTAAATAAGGCAAAGCATATCAATTAGATTATCAGGGTGTGTGCCTTATATCACAGGCTTCAAAAATATATGCCATTTTATAAACTATATTAGTGCTCACAACTAGGTAAATCTGAATAAAATACTTTCATCTGAGGTAGCTTTAAATCTCTTTGAACAAGCTTTAATGGGAAGGGTTGTATACTGATAAAATTCTTAAACTTGTTCTTTTTTGTGCTAAATCCAGCATTTCCTACAGTGCAGTCCCACACATTTTCTTTATAACTCTTCTGAATCTTCTCTGCAGTGGATGGATGGTCAGTGTAACTGACCTGTTAAAAACACTGACCTAAGAGCCAGAATAGTTGGTTTTCATTTTAGTATACCCACTTACTTGCTGTCTAATTTGGGGGAAATCACTCAATCTCTCTGTGCTTCAGTTTCCAAAACTGGAAAAAGAAGATAAAAATAGTATTGACGTTTTGAAGCTCTTGTGAAGATTAAACAACTCAATATGTTCTAAAGTACTTAAAAAGGTATCTGACACATTAGGAGCCCTTCATTTTGTTTGTTATTGTTACTACGCAAAATGAAGGGGTTGAAAAACAGAGATTGTGGGTAAAACTATGAAGGTTCTTATAAAAATATTTGTTTAAAGAACATAACACAGACTATATTAAATTGAGTATAAGTGACATTGTACACTTATTCCACTAGTAATAACGGTCAATGGTACTGATCATTTTCTTTCCATTTTCTATTCCTTAATCATTATCTACCCATAATATGTTATGTACATTTTTTCTACATTTTTTATAACATATATTACTAAATACTTTATTTCTTAGTCTTATATCACATCCAATATTCAACACCCACAGGTCAAAAGGACTTCTAATAAACATTCAGTTTGACAAACTCTGGAGAAGTGAATACACATATGGTAGAATCCTGGGTAAGTATGCATCATGGTGAAGAGGGGTCATGGTACCTACATAAGAGCAAGGGAGAATGGTACAGTATTAAGAGGGCAATTAGTATACATATTTTGTCTCTTCAGTCTATCATGGATTTTCTCATTACCTATGCATGTCAAAGATTCAGAAATTGGGCAGGTTGGGCAAAGCATTGCAGCAATCACACCTCATCTACTTCTCAACCAGGTCTACTTGGCACCCTTTCTGCTGTAGGTGGCACTGACCAGAAAAGAAAGGGAAAAGGCTTAAGTGGAGAGCTTCCCTCAATTCACAAAGCAGAGGCAGCAGGCGGCAGATAAAACAGGGTCTCAAAACACATAAAGTACACCAGTTTGGTTCAGTTCATTTCAGAGAACAGTTTAAAGAACATTTAAATGGCTCTAATAAAAATCTGTTCTAGTTCAAGCTATGTACTATGTCTTTATTCCCCCAGAATATAAATTTGTCCCTTTCCTAAGTGCAAACAATCATAAGATTTGTTTTCTGTGTGAATTTAAGGATACTGTTCCTATTCTTTTATGTTGCCATTTCACATTTGGCTCAATTCAAACACATTTTTGACAGCTGTATCCAGCTGCCTTGTTGGCCATCTACGCTAAACTCTAGTGATGACGTCGAGAGTTAGAGGACCCAGGCTGCTAACACTTATCTTCTGATACTACACATTTCAGCTCTCAGATTGTGCTTGAGGGCTCTTCCTTGAATTAACTACAAAGGATGGGAAAGAACACAGACTAAGGGAGTGGAAAACTCATACAGCGTTTCCATGGATATCTAAACAACAAACTTAGTTGTAATTGGCATCCAAATTCCTGGTCAAAACACATAATATGAAAATTGAGGGGAAGAAAGAAGTAAATTAATGCAGAGGAAAAAAAATTGTGAAGCCAATGAGAGAATTAAGATAAGAGATAATACTGGCTTGGATAATTGTAGCATTTGATGAATACTTCTGAATGATTGTGATCTAGTAAGTCCTCCAGATTGTTTTGGTCGTTGAGATAGAACTTAAAAGCTTTTACTGAACATTCGTGACAACAGGAGCACTGAGAGCACTGGAAGGAGGTGGCCCTGAGCAAATAGACGAATAGACATTTATGCTGATTAATGCTAATAAGAGCTTTGCTTATAAATCTGAGTACATCAAGAACATGAGAAAAAATACACACACACACTTGAGTTTCTTTCCATAAGATCACATTTTAAGATAATGATAAACAAGGTCTCTCTTAGGTTACCTATAATTTAAATATATTAACATTTTAGGACATATGTTACTTGAGAATTTTAGTCAGATGCTAAAGTTTTAAATTCATGCTTGGTATAGGAATATAGTTCTCATTTCACCAGCTATTAGATAAATCCAAACCTAAAAGGGAAGAAAAAGAAAAAAGGAGAAGGCAGAGACAATGAAGGAGGAAGAGAGGTAAGAAAGAAAGGGGAGGAGGAGGAGGAAAGACATCTGCAAATATAACAACATAACCAAGCTAGACTGTGAAATCCTCAAGCAAGTGTCCTTTGTACCTTCATTTCTTTGAATCTCTGGAACCTTGGGCAGTGCTGGGTACAGTGTACATAAACAATGAATGCTTGTTAAACTAACCTGAATTTACAGCTTGACAAGAGGCATTATTAATGCAACAATGCCTTCATTCATTTTACTGCCCTCTAGGGACTTCATAGAGAAGAAACGATAAAAATATATATATATTTTTTACTTTCATTTTGAGTTGAAAATTATTTTTAAATAGTTTAAATAAAGGACATTACTGTATGTGTGGCAACAGAAAATTTTAATTATAAAATAGTGTCTTAGGTTGAGTTCTCTAGAGAAACAAAACACACACAAAGAGAGAGAAGTTTATATCAAGAAAATGGCTCATGTGGTTGTAGAGGCTGGAAAGTCCCAAGTATGTGGATTAAGCTGGAGGCTTCTCCTGACTCACGTAGCTGCAGGGACTGGCAAACCCAGGATCAATAGATCAGAGAGCAGGCCTCTGGTTCACAGGCTGAGGAGGCCAACGAATCTCAAGATCGGCAGGTAAGACAGCAGGCCACTGGCTCACAGGATGCAGAGACTGCTGAATCCGAAGATCAGTAGGTAACCTGCTAGCTCAAGTTTCAAGAACCAGATGTCAGATGAGGAGCTAGCTGCAGGATCCAGAGCAAGCAAAAGCCAGTGAGCTTTGCCAGACAAGTCCACATATATTGGATGCGGCCACCCCCCAAGGAAACTCCCAGTTGATTGGCTGCTCATAGCAAATCTCATTATGGAGGTGATCTCATCATTATATACGATTGCCAAACCATGCAGTAACTGCCAAACCACTGAGAATCATGGCCTAGCCAAGTTTACACACAACTTTAACCATCACAAATACTAAGAACTTTTACTTAACTTGGAGATCAGGGATACTCATACTAGTAATTTCATAATTTACCTAAATCTTATATAAACTTTAATGTTTATATGCATTTGCTCTATTTCTTGAGCAAGAAAAAAAACCAAAAAACAAAAATGATTTGTAACCTACTGTTCAAGACATAGTTGGTAAATTTAAGTATTTGTGTGTTTGTGAATGCCAAGGTAATATAAACCACCCTTCCTAACATAAGACAATACATTATGCAAACCTTTGAACATAATATAAAAAACAAACAAACAAACTGGTTGCCATTGAGTCGATTCCGACTCATAGCAACCCTATAGGGAGGACAGAGTAGAACTGCCCCATAGAGTTTCCAAGGAATGCCTGGTGGATTTGAACTATTGACCTTTTGGTAAGCAGCTATAGCTCTTAACCACTACACCACTACAGTTTCCTTGTTGAACACAATATAAGACAATACATATGGTCATTTAGAGAAGTTTAATCAGTGCAATGAAACAATAGAGGGAAAGACTTATTCCAGGAGAGGGAATGAGAAGTATATTTTGATGAGAAGCAAGGGTTAGTGCAAGAGTTAGAACAAGAGCCAAGCTTTAGGAATTGTGTCATAGGGGACTGTTCTTGAGATAGGAACATCAGTAAAAGGCATGTAATTCAGGTGCCAAAAATTAATTGAGCTTACATTATAATTTTGTTTAGGTTAAATTATAACTAATTAAAAATGCAAGTGACATTCTATACGTTATATTTTTACAATAATACATATACAAAGATTGAATTTCTTTAAAGTTAGCTATTTGCTAGAAAATTCCAAAGACTCCTGACAAAGTTTCAAAGCTACTAGAATTTTGTTAAGACTCATTTTAAAAGAAAATGAAAACATAAACATTGGAAAATATTTAAAACTTTTCCTGATATACAAGAAAATCTTAAGCATAATAAAAGAAGGAGCAATCATACATAATTTCTGATAGAATTATTTCATTACAGGTGCTTAAGGGAAAGGATGTGAGAAGGAATTGTTGTACATGGCATTTTCTTTTGGGATAGCTGGTAATATTAATGAATTTGGCCAAGGTGACTGAAATATATTAACTAGTTATTCACAAGTGAAATACTCTGACAGTTGGTCACTCATTGATATGCCATCATCAATTTATCCTTGTTTTTTTTTTTTTTCTGTCAGATTTTTTACTGACAGTTAAAGCAATATATATAAAGCTGACACATTCACACTTACTTGATGTCAAAGGTTCATTTTTTTTTTTTAATTTTAGTTTAATGTAAATTCCAGGGTTTTGTTTTGTTTTTGTTTTTTTTTGTGTGTTTTATATCCCTTTGAAGTTTTTTCATGACCTTGGCATTAATGTTGCTATCTTACATGTGTTGAGTCACCATTACTGAATTACTCCTTGGTAATTGTATGAAGTGTATTATTATGAACTTTAATTATTCTCCCTGATGAAATCTCCTTATATTTTTCTTACTATAAAATATTGGTATAATATTCTGTTATTGGGTCTATATTTGAGAGAAAATAAAATTTAGAGTATTTAATAAATTAGTGAGGAAAGGAGGAAGAAATTTAGCATCATGATGAATTTCAAAAAGTAGTCTGGTTACTATAAGAGGAATTTGATATAATCTGGCTTTCAAGTCCGGATATTGTTTAAACCAAATATTAGACATGACTGTGCTCATAATATTATATTTAAAGTTCAACTAAATTGATTCTATTTTTATCTTTAGCCTCATCAACTAGTACTGTATTCCATAAATTGATTTATCAAGGGCCCCCAAAACAGAACTGATAACGTTTTAAATTTTTCACTTTGATTACCATTCCATCAAGTAGTATGACATTTTCCTTTCCTTAGATTTACTATATCCATTCTTCAAAACTAGTAATCCATTACTGATTCTTTAAAAGCTTTCCAATGCCTATCCATCCTAGACTGATTACTCAGACTTCTAATCTTTCCTATCAAGGAAAGTCTCAGTTACTGGCAATAAATTGTTTACTGCCAAGTAACATTTCTACAATAGCTTTTCAGAACTTCTACATACATCTTTTTTTTGGGAGGGAGATACTGTTCAAGTTTGCAAGTATTTATGTCATATTGCTCTGTGTAAGAGTTTTAGGGCAAGGACCATATATTCACATAATTTATAAGAACACAAAGTAGAGTGCTGAAGAGACGATGGGTTTTTAGAATCTAGGAAACATACTCTACAGTAATGTTCCCGTTGATGGAGAAATAAAATATGGTTTCCTTCGTTTATTTATTCACTCATTCCATCGATATTTACTGAGCATCTACAAGATGCAAGACGCTGGGATCACAAAGATTAAAATTACACTGTTTCTATCTTCAACGCATCAGAAGGTAGAGTTGTCCCTTTCTACCTGCTTACAAAGGCCATGCTCACAAGAAATATATCTTTAATAAATACAGTAACTACTAGTCCACAAGATCAGAGAATGAAACTAAAGTGAGTAGTAAGGATAGGTTAGTTTTCATATTCAGCCTACCAAAAAGGAGATTTGACTTCTAGAAAAGTTGGATTTTCATTTAAATATGGTGATATTTCCATACATAAATATCTACATTGTTTTTGACATTTGTTGGGAAAACTATACAAAAAACCAGATACAAACATTGCATAAAATTAGCATAGCAGCCTTCATGTGAGAATGTTTGATAGCATTTTGAGATAAGCAATACTTATTTTGGTTTCTGATCGTAACTAAAACAGAGTTGAATCAATCACGAATTCACTTTGAGCCAGGGGAACCCAACATGCAGGAACTGAAAGAAGCTAGTTAATTTGCGCCAAAGCTAAATCACAAGGTTAAAGTACAACCACTTAAAAAAAAAAAAAAAAAAAAAACTGGCAAAACATTACAAAATTCAAATTGTCATTCTACTATTTTTTGTTTCTGTTAATATATTTACACATATGTATATATGCACACATATACTGCAATATCTCATTTTTCTACATCTTTTACTATTTTGGAATTTCTACCTCTGGAGATAACTTCCCCTTTTGCAGCGGAGTGTTCTTCCTCTCTTGGAATCCATGAAGAGGATATGAACTGGGAATCAGAAACTACTGGATTTGAATTCCAGCTGTACAACTTGCCAGCAGAATAGCTTTGGTAAATTTACTGAAACTTTCTGAGATTCAGTTTCTTCATCTTTAAAATTATTATAATAAAACTTATTCTGCAGGGAAGATATAAGAGATTGATAAGTAAATTACTAAAATATAGGGCACATATTGTGCACTCAGACTTTTTTTATTACTATAACATTGTAAACCTTGCATTCTTTACACTGTGCAGCTTAAACAGGGGATATTAAGCATTATATTCTTTTGAGTCTGTTGAAGACATTTTAAAATAATTTTGTAAATTGATATAAGGTGTAATATACTATGGTGTGGGAGACTTAGAAATAATAGTTCAGTCTACTTTATCTTGTGGTCCTAAGTTATTCAATCAGAACTTTATAACCAACTATTATTTATTTATTTTTTACTATTAGTTCTCCACCATGAATTCTGCTTTTTTTTTCCCTTCTGCACATAGCATTCACTCCAGACCTATGACTGCTAATCAGAATAAATAAACTTTGTGTAGAAAAGCATAATTGTGCTTGATGGGTACTAGTAGACTTAGAAAAAGATAAAGATGATTACCAAGAAATAATCAAATTTTAATTTTTTATGTCAACTCATACGGTGATCGTAAATATGTATGACTCCATTGCCAAGTTCAGAATGAAAACGTAATATTGAAGCTGGTTGTTGTTGTCAGGTCCTGTCTAGTAGATTATGACTCATAGCAACCCTATGTTCAGCAGAATGAAATGTTGCATGGTCCTGCGCTATCCTCACAATGTTGCTATGTTTGAGTCTGTTGTTGTTGCCACTGTGTCAGTTCATCTGGTTGAGGGGCTTCCTCTTTTTTGCTGAGACTCTACTTTACCAAGCATGATTATATGCATTAATTACTGAAAATACATTTGGGATAAGCCCATACATCTAAGGAATCTCATCATCTCTATGAATCCAGCTGCTTGTTTTAGATCAGTAGTGGGTGATGATTCCCATCTATTGATGAGGCAACTGGAGCCCAGAGAAGTGAAGTTGCTTGCCTGTTGCATCAAGCTAACCTTTTCAAGCACAATAAGAGAAGTTCCAAAGGAAAGAAAAAAGTTACAGTATTTAATGTGTGATTTTTGTTAGAGCAAAACAAATGTTTTTGTTGTTAATGTGTGAATAGCAAAGTTGAGAGGTCCTTTTTTTTAAAGATTAATTCCTCCATCATATAATCACCATTAATTTTATCAGTTCCAATTGACTGAGTACCCTGCTAGTCCTAATGAGGCCAATTGATGATGCAGTTGTTAAGAGCTTGTCTGCTAACGAAAAGGTCAGTTCGAATCCACCAGCCACTCCCTGGAAATCCTATGAGGCAGTTCTACTCTGTCCTGTAGAGTTGCTATGAGTCAGAACTGAGTCAATGGCAACGGGTTTGGTTTGGTTTTGGTTTTAGTCCTAATGAAGATAGATGTATACTGGAAAACAGGAAGTCTTCATATAAAACCTGAACCAGCAATCTGCAATGCGTTCTGTTTAATGGACCTAAATTACTACCTTCCTATATAGCTGCTTTACACAGCCTCATAAAACATCTCTTACTTTCTTATTAAGCTTTCTCCAGTTTTTACATGCACAGAATCTTAGAGCTTTAGCTGCATGGTTACAGTGCAAAGAAAAAAAAAATCCTTTCTAACCTCTTCTAATATTTTTCAAGATTTGATATTTTGGAAAATTTCTGTTATTAGAATTTGTCAATCAACTTTATATATATCTAAGTTAGCATTTGAATAATCTCCAGTATCTGGGATATTTAGACAGAAAAGTTCATATGAAAAATAAAATAGTGTTTTAGATATTTCTTCAAGTGAAAGTTGAAACAAGTTTATACAATGTTAAATTTCTGTTCTAGAAAACAAGCTGTATTTATTCAAATAATTTAAAAGAATCCTTGGGTCTAAGATATTATGTTACCCAAGAGTCTGAATATACAGAAGTCTGTTATTATCAAAACACATTGCTGAAAACTCTGATAGAGTCTGTGGTTTAGAGAAGGATAAGGCTGCTGTTGCCAATCTGTAACCATGTTCCCATCCGTCCACCTGAAGTCCCATTGCCATCCTGAGTGTCCTGCTCATGGAGAAAACCCTGCCTAAAGCAAAAAATTTAGCTGTTTCATAACACCCTCATGTAAAAACTGAATCATAACATATTTCATATTTTTAAGTGACTTTTATACCCATTTTATTTCCTAGCTCCTGTTAAAATTTAGGCAGAATGTCCCATTATGAAGATCAGCTTTAATATTAATTTCTTAAAATTTTTTGCTTATGTCAGCAATAAAATAAAATTGTGCCCCTTAGATGCAGCTATTAAATACCACAGCTGAAACATCATGATTGTAGACTGGTGACATAGTGGTTAAGACCTATGACTGCTAACCAAAAGGTCAGCAGTTCAAATCCACCAGGCACTCCTTGGAAACGCTACAGGGCAGTTCTGCTCTGTCCTATAGGGTCTCTATGAGTCGAAATTAACTTGATGGCAGTGGTTTTGTTTTGTTTTTCTTTTTATTCCGATTTGTGGCAACTTAGGAAATATCTGGCTCAGGTGGCACAAATGATTAAGCATTGAACTACTAATCAAAAGTTTGACAGTTCGAATCCCCCCAGAGGTGCCTTGGAAGATAGGCCTCACGATCTGCTTCTGCAAGATTACAGCCTTGAAAACCCTATGGAGCAGTTCTACTCTGCACACATGGGGTCCCATGAGTTGAAATCAACTTGACAGCAACAAACAATAAAAATAATCTACAGATATGCAACAGAACATTACCCATACATTTTCCTGTAGGATCAGAAAAGTAACCTATATTCTACAGAAGAGGCAGACTTGGTCTGGGACAGCATAAGGAGTAGTGGGGACTGTGGTGAACTGGTGAGCACAAGTTCACCCCAAAGGGGCCAGCTGCTTATCTACAGCAGATTGTTGCCATGAGGGGAATATGGGCTGAGTGTTATCAAAGAAAAGGTGAAGTAACAGTGTTTGCATGTGTTTATATGACATCAGTTTAGAATTCGCTCAGACTGACCCTTCCCCTCATACATACACATTGTGTGGGGCTAACAAAACGACCTTCGACAATAAAATGAACTATGAGTATATATATATATATATATATATATATATATGGCTCTGAGTATAGCTAATCATATTAAACACTGGATTCACAATATTAATTTAAATTTAATTAACCTCAGTTGAAAGCTTACAACTGTGTAAGGCAATCTTCTAGGTACCATCAACATAGACACAAATGAAACACAGTTTATCTTCACAGGCCCATAGACTGCAGGAAGTTTATGAAAGAAAGACGTTATTATAGATAGAACATGAATTAAAGTCACAGAAAATTTGTTCTGACTTCTATCTCTACTGCTTACTGTGTGACTCTGTAAAACTTATTTCAAGTCTCTGATTCCCACATTTCTTATCTCTAAAGTATTTCTTTATTGTGATTTGAAGTCAATAAGAGCTGTAAAACTCTTCAATAACCAATAAATACAAGGAAAAAAATAAAAACAAAAACCAAATACACACACAAATACACCTCCCTTGGTAGAGCTGTATTAGCATAAATAATATACATAAAGTGTCTATTAGGTCTCAGTAAGTCACAGCTTTTGGGCTTATTGTGATATCCAGGGGCTTATAATATTTGTAATTTGTAGAATGAACCATTCTAATCCAGATGGATACTTTTCATGTGAAGACACTATCTAGTCTATTTGTCAATTTTCTTAATAAACTAGAAGATAGCAATGATATAAACTTCTTGAAGAAAAATGTTCAATATAATAAGATTAGGCAATCATTTCCTCCCCAGTTGGATATTGTTGTAGGTAAATGCCTACATTGCCGCAAAATGCTTGGCAGGCTAAACAAGACAAATTTTTGAATAAAGGTCTTTTATTTCTGGAAAAGTTATATACAAAGAAACATAACATTGAAGTACCTCATTGAAATAGAGACGAGTTATTGAATTCAAAATGAGGTGAACGAAAACTTAAAAAATATAACAACTCATCAGTTTGTTATTTCTGTTGCAGTGATAAACTCAGCTTAAAAACAGATTTTCCAAAATATTTATCAAGTGAATTTCTTTCCTAAAATACATGATAAATATACGTTTTAAGTTGCCTACATAGGGAGAGAAAATGAAAGGAAACTTCAGGCTTGCAGGACTCTTGATCCTAGAAAATTCCCCTTGTCAATTAGAGAATGATACATGAAGTTGAACTATATATCATGAATCTTGACCATCAGTAAATTAGGACTATGTCAGCCTGGGATGGAAAGGGAATATCAAAGCCAAGGGCCCTCTGTGGAAAATACCTTTCATGATTTGGGTCTTAAATCTTGGAGCCATTAATTAACTAGAGTGCTGTGGATGGTAACGACTGTTGCACGAGGTTTCATTTATTGTACCATTTTCTACATTGAATTTCAATTCTTGGGAGCATTTTTTCACACTGTCTGATTTTCAGACACTAAGGGAAAAGTAAAATATCAAATGAAAATAAGATTAGTCTCTACATGGATGAATCAGTCACACCTCATGGAATGCCTAATGCAGCCTTTGCTTCTTCAAATCCAAGTAACATTTCACAAGATCATACGGTGTCCCTGAGACCAGGGCTGTGTTTGTAAATTGCTGATGTTAAGTCTGTGTGTGTGTGTGAACATGCATGTGTGTGTGTGTGTATAACGTTTGCATGATTAACTGGGGCTTACTATAATTAGTCAGAGACAGTAGTAGTGAAACCATGTGCACGTGTGGAATCAACATTTGGAAGTGATCTATGGATTTATTCCAAAATAATGAGTTGGCACTATCTTGGCAGCAGACCCAAAGGTACCTGAGGGAAGGAACAAATGTCTCTGTGTGTGGCCATTTGCACATACAACTCAATTGAATTATCCGAGAATTCAATATTCTACTTTGTACTTAAAAATCAAACACAGATAGATTCAGAGGTGGTAAGGACAGTTGTTTCCAAAATCAAAGAAATAAAAAAACTGTGTAGTCTCAAAATATCTTTGTTTTTATTTAAATTTGAATATATTTTAGTAGGTTTTTTTTTTTTTTTTTTTTTTTTTTTAAATATAAGACTAGTGTTTATCCACTGGGGAAACTTTGGAAATTTTAAAAACATTCAAAGGTGACAATTGCTTTCCTCTAGATTTTATTTAGTCTGTATTTTATTTATAAACCTGGGTTCCTGTAAATATATTGTGGGGTAAAGAACCTAGTTTTACCACAAGTAAGGTGTCCTTTGTCTTTGGCTCAAGAGAAACAATGCTTAGAGGAATTTGGTTGCCTTGGACTATGTGACTTCCAGAATTTGTGCTGGCAATTGGGGGCTGGCCAGACCAAAAAACACTAACCCGGGAGGCCAGTATCAATTAACCTCAAGATGTGTGGTTCAGCCTATCATGCAGGACTGGCTGATAAAAGCCCTAAACATGGAGACTCAGAAAGTTTCCTGGTTGACAAGAACATCTGCCCTAAGTAGAATAGCTCATCCCTTGGATCCTGGAAACTCCGTATTGGGAACCCTCCCAGACCTCACCCTATCTGTCTTTTCATTTATATCCTTTTTGATTATAACAAATCTGTTGTTGTAAGTATAGTATAAAACCCGTTGCCATCAAGTCGATTCTGACTCGTAGTGACCCTATGGGACAGAGTAGAACTGCTCCATAGGGTTTCCAAGGCTGTAATCTTTATGGTAGCTGACTGCCACATCTTTCTCCCGCAGTTTTATTTTTATGTATTAGCTTATACCTATATCTATACCCCATATTTTTCCCCTTACATTCAGATCTTCAGTCCCTTATATTATCTTCTGAGCTCCAGAACCCTATATACAAGAGTTTAACAGAGAGCACAAAGTGCAGAAAATAGTTAACAATGGAGAAAGAAATGCAATGGTATTATATTTAAACACTATGATAAAGAATAGTTCTTTAAACTGTATGCATCTCCCTGAATTCTGTATTTATATGTAGCTCATACTGTAGAAGCTCACTTTATTACACACGTTGGTACATACCTTAGCTTATGGTGGGTGCTCAGGAAATGCTAAATAGCAGCAAATGCAAAGACACACTGCACATTTATGTTCTAATCTATTTTCTAAAGTATATGCAAAACCACTTTTACTAAATATTGCTCAAATTGATGATGTAGTCTCAATATTGAATTTTGGAAGATTTTTACTTATCACAGCAAATACAAATTTTAATCTTTGGTTTTGTACAACTCCTTAAAAGCATGCAGTTCATCAGCATCCTAGTGGCTAAATGTTTGACAAGGCTTAATTACTTGAATTTTTCTATTAGGAGCTATTTATGACTTTGATTTTGAAAGTAGAATCAAAATCTATGTAAGCAGTTAGGTATACAGCACACAAAAACACTGGCATTTAGTTTACTTGATTTAGTTTGGATCAAAACAAACTCTAATGAGGATCTCTTGTACTATTGATATGAATGTCTGAAAAAAAGAAAAAGGTCTCTTTATTTGAAGGATGAATAATTCCTGTACCAAATAAAAAAGTTCAGACAGCTAATTTCAATGGTTGCAAACAGAAGAAATTTTAGCCCAGACTGCAAAGATAAGGTTAATGGTGATATTAAATAATTTGAATATTAGAAAGAGGGTGTTAAGAGTTGTTGATGTTGTTAGGTGCCAGTGAGTCAGTTTTGACTCATAGTGACCCCATGCACAACAGAATGAAATACTGCCCGGTCCTGCACCATCCTCAAAATCCTTGTTATGTCTGAGCCCGTTGTTGCACACACTGTATCAATCCATCTCGTTGAGGGTCTTCCTCTTTTTTACTGACCCTCTATTATACCAAGTATGATGTTCTTCTCCAGGAATCGGTCCTGCCTGATAACATGTCCAAAGTAAATGAGATGAAGTATCGCCATCCTCGCTTCTAAGAAGCATTCTGGCTGAAATTCTCCCAAGACAGATTTACTCATTCTTCTAGCAGTCCATGGTATATTCAATATTCTTTGCCAACACCATAATTCAAAGTTATCAATTCTTCAGTGCTCTTTATTCATTGCCCAGATTTTGCATGCATATGAGGTGATTGAAAATACCATGACTTGGGTCAAGCACACCTTAGTCCTTAAAGTGGCATCTTTGCTCTTTTTTTTACCATGCAATACCAAATTTTTGTTTATTTATTTATTTTTAATTTTTGTATTGTACTTTAGATGAAGGTTTACAGAATAAATAGTTCCTCATTAAACAGTTACTACATATATTGTTTTATGAAAATGGTTAACAACCCCAGGACATGTCAACACTGTCCCTTTTAGTGACTTCATTATGCAGCTAAAAGGGTGTCCAGGGGCCATGCTCTTGGGGTTTCCTCAGTCTCTGTAAGGACAGTAAGTCTGGTCTTTTTTTGTGAGTTAGAATTTTGTTCTACGTTTTTCTCCACCTCTGTCCAGGACCCTCTGTTGTGATCCTGGTCAGAGCAGTCAGTGGTGGCAGCCTGGCATCATCTAGTTGTACTAGACTCAGTCTGGTGGAGGCCGTGGTAGTTGTGGTCCATAAGCCCTTTGGACTAATCTTTTCCTTGTATCTTGTTTTCTTCATTCTCCCTTGCTGCCAAAGGGGTGAGACCACTGGAGTATCTTAGATGGCTGCTCAGAGGCTTTTAAGACCCCAGACGCTACTCACCAAGGTAGAATGTAGTAGATTTTCTTTATTAACTGTGTTATGCCAATTCAGCTAGATGTTCCCTGAGACCATGGTCCCCACA
>NW_004443991.1:5076704-5077948 GCF_000243295.1 Trichechus manatus latirostris | reverse complement strand
TATTGTTGTAGTTTAAATGAAGTTTACATTTCGAGTTAGTCTCCCATACAAAAATTTACACATTCAATGTTATGTGACCCTAATTGCTCTCCCCATACTGTGACTGCACACTCCTCCTTTCCACCCCTGATTCCCCAAGTCCATTCAACCAGCTCCTAAGTTTTTCTTCCTTCCCATCTCACCTCCAGACAGAAGCTGCCTGTTTAGTCTCTTGTATCTACTTGAACTAAGAGGCACACTCCTCATGAGAATCACTTTATCTACCACTGTCCAGTCTAATCCCTGCCTGAAGAGTTGGCCTCGGAAATTGTTTTAGTTCTGGGCTGATAGAGAATCCAAGGGCCATGCTTTCAGGGGTATCTCCAGTCTCAGTAAGACCATTAAGTCTTGTCTTCTTACTAGAATTTGAGTTCTGCACCAAACCTTTCTCCTGCTCCAGCAGGGGCTCTGTTTTGTGTTCCCTGTCAGGGCGGTCATTGGTGGTAGCTGGGCATCATCTAGTTCTTCTGGTCTCAGGCTGATGAAGTTTCTGGTATGTGGCCCTGTCTGCCTCTTGGGCTAATACTTTCCTTGTGTCTTTGGTGTTTTCCATTCTCCTTTACTCAAGGTGGTTGGGACCAATTGATGCATCTTAGATGGCCACTTGCAAGCTTTTAAGACCCCAGACACCACTCACAGAAGTAAGATGCAGAACATTTTCTTTAATAAGCTTTGTTATGCCAATTGACCTAGATGTCCCCTGAAAGCATGGTCTCCAGATCCCTACCCATACTAGCTACTCTTTCCCATAAAGTGTTGGCTTGTATTCAGGAAACTACTTAGCTTTGATTTAGTCTAGTTGTGCTGACTACCCCTACAATGTGTGCTGTCCCCCCCTTCAGCTAAGATAATGTCTGCTATCTAGTTAGTGAATAACCTTCACCCTCCTTCCCCACCCTTGTAACCATCAAAGAATATTTTCTTCAGTGTTTAAACCTTTTCTTGAGTTATTATAATGTGGGGATATATGCCATTTAAACATGGCTGCGCTATTGACAACTGCAGCCCTCACAGGCCTCTATGCTGTATACGACATGTTGGAGACTTGCCAGCGATGAGAAAGAGATTAGGCAAGACTTGTTTTCCCAAACCTATTGTCCTGTTACTGATTGGCTTGTTTACCTGAATTCCTTCTCCCTTGCCCGAAACTTATTGTTACTCACCCAAAGCCCATTGTTCTGTAATTTGCTTCACTGTTTGCTGTA
>NW_004443991.1:5042320-5067118 GCF_000243295.1 Trichechus manatus latirostris | reverse complement strand
GATGTCACTGTGGTCAAAGAAGATACTTTGAATTATTTCAATGTTTTGTATCTTGTTAAGGATTGCTCTGTGGCCTAAGATGTGGTCTATTCTGGAGAGTGTTCCATGTGCATTGGAAAAGAATGTGTACTTTGCAGCTGTTGGATGGAGCATTCTATATATGTCTATGATGTCAAGTTAGCTGATTGTTCCATTTAGGTCTTCTCTATCTTTGCTGAGTTTCTTTTTAGTTGTTCTGTCCTTTACTGAGCGTGGTGTGTTGAAGTCTCCTACTATTATTGTGGAACTGTCAATTTACCTTTTCAGTGCTGTTAGAGTTTGTTTTACGTATTTTGGAGGCCTGTCATTGTATGTGTACACGTTTATTATGGTTATGTCTTCATGATGGATCATCCCCTTAATCATTATGTAATGTCCCTCTTTGTCTTTTATGGTACATTTTGTTTTAAAGTCTATTTTATCTGAGATTAGTATTGTCACTCCTACTCTTTTTGGTAGTTGTTAGCTTGATATATTTTTTTCCAACCTTTGACTTTTAATAAATTCATGTCTTTGTTTCTAAGGTTTGCCTCTTGTAGACAGCATATTGATGGATCCTGTTTATTTATTTTTTTTAATCCATTCTGTCACTTTATGTCTTTTTATGGGTGCATTGAGTCCATTTACATTCAGTGTAATTATTGATAGATGTATGTTTGTTGCTGTCATTTTGTAGTGCTTTTTTTTTTTTTTTTATGGTGCTGACGTTTTCTTTGTTCTTCTCACTCTCCTGTGCTCAGTTACTTTTGTTTGTGGATTTTTTTTCATTTCTTCCGTTTTTGTAAGTTTTGTTTTTGTTGAGACTTTATGTTTTTGCTCTTTATTTTTATGACTATGTTTGTTAACTGTCTTTGTTTTTACTGTGAAATTTCCCCTTATTTTTCTAAGTTTGAAGCAGTCTATTATTACTTGGTATCACATTGTCTTCCACTCCATTAGAAGGCTCTATACCTACACCATTTATTCCCTCTTTTATTGTTCTGATATTTTTGTCATTTCCTGATTAACTTCTCTGATTCTCTGTTGTATTTCTTTTGGTTTTGGATTGTCATTGAGAGTTCATTTCCTAGGTTGGTATCTGGCTGGTATAAGCCTGTGTCCTACATTCAGCCTGTGTGCTGAGGTTGTTTGTTCTCAGGTTGAAGAACTCCGTTTAATAATTCTTGTAAGTTTGGTTTGGTTTTTACATATTACCTTAATTTCTGTTTATCTGGAAATGTCTTAATTTCACCATCACATTTGAATGAGAGTTTTGCAGGATATATTATTCTTGGGTGGCAATTCTTTTCTTTCAAGGTTTTATATATGTCATCCCATTGCCTTCTTGCCTAAATGGTTTCTGCTGAATAATCTGAGTTTATTCTTATTGTTTCTCCTTTGTAGGTGACTTCTTGTTTTTCATGAGCTGCTCTCAGGATTCTTTGTTTGTCTTTGGTTTTGGTGAGTGTTATTATGATATACCTTGGTGGTTTTCTTTCAGGGTCTATCCTATATAGGGTTCGTAGAGCTTCTTGGGTGGTCAGCTTTTCATCTTTCATGATATTGGGGAAGTTTTCTGTCAGCAGTTCTTCAATGATCCTCCCTGTGTTTTCTGTTTTCTCCCCTGTTCTGGAACTCTGATCACTTGAAAATTTTTGATTTTGATTGTATCCTACATAACTCTCAGGGTCTCTTCATTTTTCTTTGTTCTTTTTTCTGAGTTTTCCTCAGAGTTGTATCCAAGTGTTTGTCTTCAGTTCCACTGATCCTGTCTTCTACCAATTCAAATCTGCTCTTCAGCTTTTCTATGACACTGTCCATTTCTGAAATCTTATTGTTTATCTTTTGGATTTCTAACTGTTGTTTTTGTATAATTTCTAGTTGTGAATTTATTTTGCAATTTGTTCCTGCACTATTTTCCTGAATTCTTACATTTTTTTTGTCTGTATTTTCTATGAATTTGTCTGCCTTTTCCATGAATTTGTCTATTTTTTCCTCATTTTTGTCTGCTTTTTGCTACAACTCTTGGACAATTCCAAGTACTGGAGATTTGAATTCCCTATCAGGTAGTTCTCTTGCCTTTTCTTCCACCTGAATGTCATCTGGTATTTTATTTTGGATGCTTACTGGACCCATTTTGTCCTGTTTTTGTAAATGTTTTAATATTGTCTCCTGTCTTCGGAGCAGTCAGTAGTTATTTTTCTTGTTTATTGATTGTAGATTTGTTTGTTTCATCTTTTTTTTTTTATTTGTCTATGTGTGAGCAGATGGGCTGTGTGTTCTTTGCTGTTTGCTTTTCTGTGGGCACAATACTTTTTGCCTTCTTCTCCAATTGACAGGGTATTTAGCTCAGATATGGTACATCAGGGAAGGTCTAGCTGAAGAGGAGTTACTGGGACAGGTTGTTTGTGGCACTTACTACAGCCACCAGGCCAGGTCAGTAATCATTGCAGGGCAGGTTCTGGTAGGCCATGCCTGTGCTACTTGGTGTTGTGACCTTAAGTGCATGGTGTAGGTAAGCAGGATGGGGTGGATTGTTATATGTGGAACTAATATGGATATAGGAGAGAGGAGAGGAACAGGAGCCAAAAACTACAAACAAACAAAAAAGTGTGCTAGGGGAACTTGCCTTTGGAGTGGAGAGATGAGAGACTATGAAATGGAGAAAAACAAAAAGGGCAAGAGGAAGAAAAAAAAAGGAAAAGAAAAGAATGATTAAATAAAAATCAGAAAGGAGAAAGAACAGCAAAGCTCCCAGGGATCTCCCCAGTGTGTCTACGAGGTCTGGGTAAGTTGTTCTTAGGTGATGCAGTACAGCCTGGCTAGAAGACATAGCAGTATTCAGCACCAGGTATTCAGGGAACAGGAAGAGAAGGAAGGTATAGAGATGAGAAACTGAGTAATGAGGAAAGACAAAAAGGGAAAAAGAGGGAAAGGAAAACAAAACAAATTTAAAAAAAAGGAAAAAAGAACAAGAAAAGCCGCCTAAAAAACAGGGGGGGGAAAAATAAACACAAAAAAAGAAATGCCCTGAGGGATCCCTCTGTACATCTGCACAAGCCGAGGGGGTAGGCCCCAAGCCACACAGCACTGCCTGGCCAAAACTGGCTCCCAACTCGAGAAAAGGAAAAGAAAACAAACAATTCAAAGCAAACAAACAAACAAAAGCCCTGGGATCCCACCAGCGTGGCAGCCCAGACCAAAGCAGTTTCACACTCAAACGGAGCTCTGCAGCCCCTCAAGAAGAAGCAAAGATGGCTCATGGAGCCAGGTATTGGAGCGAAAGGTGGGGGACGTGATGAGAGGTAAAGAAGAAATCAAAAGAAGCCAAAAAAAGTAACACCAGCAGCCAACAAATGGCAGTCAGGGAGTTGGCCAGTGCAGGTGGGTGGAATCTAAACAGCCAGTTCTTCCCAGCAAAGAGACTGTGGCCACGGGATGGGGGGTGGGAAAGCATATATCACAAATTACCAGTTGTTTCATCTCTTGCTGGAAGCTCTGTGAAGCTGCTTTCTTGTACCCCCTATTTGCTGGTCTTGGATAGGAGTCCAAGATGGTGGATCCGCACTGCGTTAGCTGATAGGGGACCTCTTCATGAATCTCTCCTTGATCTCCTTCCTCTGTCAGTTTTCTCACTCCATTTGGTGCTTGACTGAGTTCTTTATGTCTTCATTTGATGTTTTAGGTTTACAGGATTGCTGTTTTCTCTGTTTGGCTTAGTTTTTCGGATCTTTGCTGTGGAGGGGCAGCGTGGTGCTTCTGCCTAGAGCGCCATTTTGTCAGAAGTCTAAGTCCCTCTTTTTTGTTTTAATATTGTCATCTTTTACGTATCGACTTCTGTTTCCCTATTTTCAGTGTTTTAACTTTGATTTACTTTTGTGACTACTTATCTGGGTTGATATCTGATTGCTCTTACCTCTGTTTTAGTCTTGGGTTGTTATCTGATGTTACTAATTTTCTAACCGGAGGACTTCCTTTAGTATTTTTTTTGTGTGTGTGTTTGTGTCCTACTCATAGTGACCCTATCAGACAGAGTAGAACAGCTCTATGGGGTTTATTTTTTATTTTTATTATTATTATTTTTTTTATTGTACTTCAGTTGAAGGTTACAGAACAAATGTTTTCTCATTAAACAGTCATTACACATATTGTTTTAAATAGTCATTACACATATTGTTTTATGACATTGTTTAACAACCCCACGACATGTTCACCCTCTCCTTTCTTGACCTTTTTTCTTTTTTTTGGTGAAAATATACATAGCCAAAGGTATACCATTTCAAAAATTTCTACATGCACAGTTCAGTGACATTGATTGCTTTCTTCCAGTTGTCCTGCTATTCTCACTTTAGATGAAGGTTTACAGAACAAAATAGTTTCTCATTAAACAGTTAGTACACATGTTGCCCTATGACAATGCTTAACAACCCCACTACATGTCAACACTGTCCTTACTCAACCTTGGGTTCCCTATCACCAGCTTTCCTGTCCTTTCTACCTTCTAGTCCTTGTCCCTGGACTGCTGTGCCTCATTACTCCTGTTTTGTTTTATGGGGCTGTCCAATCCCTGACTGAACAGTGAAGCTCTGAAATGACTCCACCACTGAGCTAAAAGGGTGTTTGTGGGCCATACTCTTGGGAATTCTTCAGTTTCCTTCAGGCTATTAAATCTAGTCTTTTTTGTGTGCGTTAGAATTATGTTCTAGATCCTTCTCCAGCTCTGTCCAGAACCCTCTGTTGTGATCCCAGTCAGAGCAGTCAGTCACTGGTGGTAACTGGGCACCATACAGCATACTGGACTGTCTGGTGGAGGCTTTGGTAGCTGTGGTCCATTAGTCCTTGGACTAAACTTTTCCTTGTATCCTGTTCTCTTCATTCTCCCTTGCTCCCGAAGGAGTGAGACTGTTACGGCAATAATGCGGATTGGAGCCGCCTGCCGCAATAGACAATTCTGAGACAGGGGTGAGGTGAGCAGCAAGACGTTTATTATATATCGATATATAGGAGACAGAGGGGAATAGATTCCTCCAAAAAACCCTTCTCGCCCACTGGAGATTGGCTGAAGTCTTTTATAGGGACAGGATTATGGACCTTTTGTGGTAGTTTCCCCTTGAGGTGATGATATCTTAGATCAGTTAACCTTCTACTGGTATTCTTAGAGGTTATCTGGTGACATCTTTTGGGATTATCTGGCGACATCCTGCTTTTTCTTGTCACAAGATGGGTGCTTTCTTCGGTTTTTCATTCTTAGATCATTATCACTTGTTTTCCACTCTCCAGAGAAGAACCTCGGTTAATCTTAAACCTTTTTGTAGAGACTGGAATGGGAGGGAAAAATCACGAGACAATGTGGCAGTTAGCAATGGGGAGTAAATAATAGTGAGTTGGGCCTATGCAGCTTCTTCCAACACCAGTGGAGTATCTTAGATGGCTGCTCACAGGCTTTTAAGACCTCAGACACTACTCGCCAAGGTAGAATGTAGAACGTTGCCATTATAAGCTGTGTTATGCCAATTGAGCTAGATGTTCCCGAGACCATGGTCCCCACTACCCTCCACACAGCAATTCAGTCCCTCAGGGAGTTTGGATGTCTGTGGAGCTTCCGTGACCTTGTCTTGTACAAGTTGTGCTAGTTTCCCCAGTATTGTGTACTGTCTCACCCTTCACGCAAGATACCACTTATCTATTGCCTATTTAGTATTCCCCCCCACCCCTCCCATCCGTTGTAATCAACAAATATTGTTTCTTTCTGTGTATAAACTTTTTCATGGGTTTTTACAATAGAGGTCTCATACAATATTTGTCCTTTTGTGATTGACTTATTTCAGTCAGCATAATGTCCTCCAGTTTCATAAATGAGATGCTTCACAGATTCATCACTGTTCTTTATGGTCGCATAGTACTCTATTGTGTGTATGTGCCATAGTTTGTTTATCCATTCATCTGCTGATGGGCATCTAGGTTGTTTCCATCTTTTTGCTATTGTGAACAATGCTACCATGAACCTGGGTGTGCATATGTCTATTCGAGTGAAAATCTTATTTCTCTAGGATATATTCCTAGGAGTGGGACTACTGGATGGTATGGCATGTCTATTTCTCGGTTTCTAAGGAAGCGTCATATCATTTTTTAAAATGATTGTATCATGTTGTATTCCCACCAGCAGTGCATAAGAGTTCCAATCTCCAATAGTCTCTCCAACATTTCTTATTGCCAGTGTTTTTGATTCATGCCAGTAATGCCGGAGTGAGATGTTATCTCACTGTGGTTTTAATTCTCATTTTTCTAACGGCTAGTGATCGTGAGCATTTCCTCATGTGTCTGCTGGCCACTTGACTGTCTTCTTTGGTGAAGTGTCTGTTAATTTCCTTTGCCCATTTTTTAATAGGATTATTTATCATTTTGTTGTAGAGGTGTTGGATTTTCTTGTAGATTGTAGAGATTAGACCTTTGTCTGACTTGAACTGTCCAAATTTTTTTTCCCAGTCTGTAGGTTCTCTTTTGACTCTTTTGGTGAGGTTTTTTGAAGAGCATAGGTGTTTGATTTTTAGAAGGTCTCAGTTATCTAGCTTATCTTCTGGGGTTTGTGTCTTGATGGTTGTGGTTTGTATCCTGTTAATGCTGTGTATTAGGGCCTGAAGAGTTGGTCCTATTTTTTCTTCTATGAACTTTATAGTTTTTGGCTTTATATTTAGGTCTTTGATCCATTTTGAATTAGTTTTTGTATATGGTGTGCGGTATGAATCCTGTTTCATTTTTTTACACATGGATATCCAGTTTTGCCAGCACCATTTGTTGACTGTCTTTTCTCTGTTTGATGGACTTTGGGCCCTTGTCGAAGATCAGGCAACCATAGGTAGATGGATTTACATCTGGGTTCTCCATTCTGTTCCATTGGTCAATGTATCTGTCCTACCAGTACCAGGCTGTTTTGACAGCAGTAGCTGTATAGTAGGTTCTCAGGTCAGGTAGTGTGAGTCCGCCTCCTTTATTCTTCTTCTTCAATAGTGCTTCACTTATTCGGGGCTTCTTCCTTTTTCATATAAAGCTAATTGTTAGTTTTTCCATCTCTTTGAAAAGAGTTGTTGGTATTTGGATACGGATTGCATTGTATTTGTAAATTGCTTTGTGTAGTATTGTCATTTTCACAATGTTGAGTCTACCTATCCGTGAGCATGGTATGTTTTTCCATTTATGTAGATCCCTTTGAGTTTCTTGCAGTAGTGTTTTGTAGTTTTCTTTGTAATGGTCTTTTACATCCCTGGTTAGATTTATTCCTAACTATTTTATTTTTTTAGGGGCTATTATAAATGGTATTGTTTTCCTGATTTCCTTGTCATCATTCTCTTTGTTGGTGTTTGGGAATCCAACTGATTTTTGTATGTTTATCTTCTAACTTACTACACTGCTGAATCTTTCTATTAGTTCTAATAGATTTCTCATGGAGTCTTTTGGGTTTTCTATGTATAGTATCATATCATCTGCAAACAGGGACAGTTTAACTTCTTCATTACCTGTTTGGATCCCCTTTATTTCTTTCTCTTGCCGTATTGCTCTATCTAGAACTTCCAGCACAATGTTAAATAGGAGTGGTGATAAAGGGCATCCTTGTCTTTTTCCTGTTTTCAAGGGGAATGTTGTCAACCTCTCTCCTTTAAGAATGATGTTGGCCGTTGGTTTTGCATAGATGCCCTTTATTATGTTGAGAAATTTCCCTTCTATACCTATTTTATTGAGAGTTTTTATCAGGAATGCGTGTTGGACTTTGTCAAATGCTTTTTCTGCATCAATTGAGATAATCTTGTGATTCTTTTCTTTCGTTTTATTTCTGTGGTAGATTACATTGATTGATTTTCTAATGTTGAACCATCCTTGCATACCTGGCATGAATCCTACTTGGTAGTGGTGTATTATTTTTTTTTTTTTACATTACGCTGAATTCTCTTGGCTAGAATTTTGTTGAGAATTTTTGCATCTATATTCATGAGAGATATTCGTCTGTAATGTTCTTTTGTTGTTGTTGTGTCTTTGCTTGGTTTTTGTATCAGGGTTATGCTGGCTTCATAGAATGAATTTGGAAGTGTTGCTTCCTTTTTTAGGCTCTGAAATTGCTTGCATAGTATTGCTACAAGCTCCTCTCTGAATGTTTTCCAGAATTCTCCAGTGAAGCCATCTGGGCCAGGGTTTTTTTTGTTGGGAGTTTTTTTAATTGTCTTTTCAATCTATTCTCTTTTTATGAGTCTGTTCATATTTTCAACATCTGTTTGTGTAGTTTGGGTAGGTAGAGTGTTTCTAGAAATTTATCCATTTCCTCTAGGTTTTCAAATTTGTTGGAGTGTAGTTTTTCATAATATTCTATTATGATCCTTTTATTTCAGCTTGGTCTGTTGTAATGTTGCCAATTTCATTTCTTATTTGGGTTTTTTTTCATCCTCTCCTGTTTTTCTTTTGTCAGTCTGGCCAGTGGCTTGTTGATTTTGTTGATTCTTTCAAAGAATCTTTTGGTTGTGTTGATTCTTTCTATTGTCTTACTATTCTCTATTTCATTTCTTTCTGCTCTGATGTTTATTATTTCCTTTCTTCTAGTGACTGTAGGCTTTTTTTGCTGTTCTCTTTCTATTTGTTTGAGTTGTGTGGTTAATGTTTTCATTTTGGCCCTTTTTCATTTTTGATGTGTGCATCTATTGCTATAAATGGTCCTCTGAGGACTGCCTTTTCTGGGTCCTAAATGTTTTGGTATGTTGTGTTTTAATTCTCGTCTGATTCTAGGAATTTTTTGATTCCATCTCTGATTTTTTCTATTATCCTGTGGTTTATAAGCAGGGTGTTATTCATTTTCCATGTAAATGATTTTTTTCCTTGTTCTTTCAGTTGTTACTTTCTACCTTAATGGCTTTGTGCTCTGAGAAGGTACTTTTATTATCTCATCATTTTGGATTTTGTTGAGGATTGCTCTGTGGCCTAAGATGTGGTCTATTCTGGAGAACGTTCCATGTGCTTTGGAAAAGAATATGTACTTTGTAGTTGTTGGGTAGAGTGTTTTATATACGTCTATGAGGTCAAATTGGCTGATTGTGCCCTTTAGGTCTTCTGTATCTTTGTTGAGTTTCTTTCTAGATGTTCTGTGCTTTACCAAGAGTGGTGTGTTGAAGTCTCCTACTATTATTGTGGAACTGTCAATTTCTCTTTTCAGCATTGTTAGAGTTTGTTTTATGTATTTTGGAGCCCTGTCATTGGGCACGTAGATGTTTATTATGCTTATGTCTTCATGATGGATCATTCCCTTAATCATTATGTAGTGTCCTTCTTTGTCTTTTATGGTGGATTTTGTTTTAAAGTCTATTTTATCTGAGATTAGTATTGCCACTCTTGCTCTTTTTTTCGTAGTTGTTAGCTTAATATATTTTCTTCCAACCTTTGATTTTTAATCAATTTAAGTTTTTGTTTCTAATTTGTGTCTCTTGTAGACAGCATATTGATGGATCTTGGTTTTTTTATCCATTCTGTCACTCTCCGTTTCTTTATGGGTGCATTGAGTACATTTACATCCAGTGTAATTATTGATAGGTGTGAGTTTATTGCTGTCATTTTGTAGCGCTTTTTTGTGTGTGTGTTGATGACTTTTTCTTTGTTCCTTTTCCTCTCCTGTTCTGAATTCCTTTAGTTTTTAGATTTTTTTTCATTCTTTGTTTTTGTAGGTTTTGTTTTTACTGACAATTTATGTTTTTCCTCTTTATTTTTATGAGTATGTTTGTTAACTTTCTTTGTGGTTACCGTGAATTTTACCCTTATCTTTCTAAGTTCGAAGCAGTCTATTATTACTTGGTATCGCCTTTCCTTCCTCTCCATTAGAAGGTTCTATACCTACACCGTTTATTCCCAATTTTATTATTCTGAAGTTGTTGTCATTTACAGATTAACTGCTCTGATTACATGTTGTATTTCTTTTGGTTTTGGATAGTTTTGAGAGTTCATTTCCTAGATTGGTATCTGGCTAATATGATCTTTCGACCTAGATTCAGCCTGTGAGCTGAAGTTCTATGTTCTCAGATCAAAGGACTCCTGTTAATAAGTCTTGGAAGTTTGGTTTGGCTTTTACATATTCAATTAATTTCTGTTTATAGGAAATGTCCTAATTTCACCATCATATTTGAATGAGAGTTTTGCAGGATATATTATTCTTGGCTGGCAATTTTTTCTTTCAAGGTTTTATATATGTCATCCTATTGCCTTTTTGCCTGCGTGGTTTCTGCTAAATAATCTTAGCTTAGTCTTACTGTTTCTCTTCTGTATGTGACTTCTTGTTTTTCACGAGCTGCTCTCAGGATTCTTTGTTTGTCTTTGGTTTTGTCGAGTGTGATTATGATATGCCTTGGTGATTTTCTTTTTGGGTCTATCCTATATGGGGTTCGTTGAGCTTCTTGGAAGGCCAGCTTTTCATCTTTCACAATATTGGGGAAGTTTTCTGTCAGCAGTTCTTCAGTGACCCTCTCTGTGTTTTCTGTTTTCTCTCCCTGTTTTGGAATACCAATCATTCACAAAGTTTTGCTTTTGATTGTATCCCACATAATTCTCAGGGTCTCTTCATTTTTCTTTGTCTTTTTTCTGAGTTTCTTCAAACAGAGTTGTATCCAAGTGTTTGTCTTCAATTCCACTGAGCCTGTCTTCCACCATTTCAAATCTTCTCTTCAACCTTTCTATGACACTTTCCATTTCTGAAACCTTGTTGTTTACCTTTTGGATTTCTAGTTGTTGTTTTTGTATAATTTCTAGTTGTGAATTTATTTTGGCATTTTTTTCCTGCATTATTTTCCTGAATTCTTCCATTTGTTTGTCTGGATTATCCATGACTTTGTCAGCCTTTTCCATGAATTTGTCTATTTTTTCCCTCTTTTTTGTCTGCTTTTTGCTTCAACTGTTGGACAATTCTGAGTATTAGAGATTTTAATTCCCTATCAGGTAGTTCTAGTGCATTTTCCTCCACAGGAGAGTCATCTGGTGTTTTATTTTGGATGCCTACTGGAACCATCCTGTCCTGTTTTTGTAAATGTTTTGATATTGTCTTCTGTCTTTGGGGCATTCAGTGTTTATTTTTCTCTTTCATTATTTGTAGATTTGTTTGTTTTGTCCTTTTTTTTTTTTATTTTTCTATGTCCAGGCAGGCGGGTTGTGTTTTCTTTGTTGTTTGCTCGTCTCTGGGCAGTTTTCACCTCCTTCTCCAGTTAGCAGCGTCAGTCGCTCAGATAAGTTACAGCAGGGAAGGTCTAGCTGAAGAGGAGTTGCTGGAATGGGTTGTTTGTGGCACTTACTCCAGCCACCAGGGCAGGTCAGTGATCAGTGCAGGGCACGTTCCTGTAGGCTGTGCCTGTGCTTCTTTGTGGTATGATGTTAAGCACATGGTGCAGGTAGGCATGATGTAAGGGGAGATTGTGATGTGTGGATCTAAGATGGGTATGGGAGAGAAGAGAGAGGAAAAGAAGCCAAAAGCCTACAAACAAAAAACAGTGCTAGGGGAGCTTGCCATTGAAGTGGAGAGATGAGAGACTATGAAATAGAGAAAAACATAAAGGGGAACAGGAATAAAAAATAAGAAAAGAAAAGAATGAATAAATAAAAATTAGAAAGAATAAAGTACAGCAAAGGTCCCAGGGATCCCATCAGTGAGGCTACAAGGTCTGACAAAATTGTTCCCAGGTGTTGAAGTACATCCTGGCTAGAAGGTGTAGAGGTATTCAGCACCAGGTATTCAGGGGACAGGAATAGAAGGAAGGTATAGAGAGGAGAAACTGAGTAATGAAGAAAGACAAAAAGGGAAAAAGAGGGAAAAAAGAAAAACAAAACAAATCAAGAAAAAAAGAACAAGAAAATTCCCCCAAAAAACAGAAAAAGGAAAAAGACAAGAAAAAAGAAATGCCCCCAGGGATCCCTCTGCGTGTCTGCACAAGCTGAGGGGGTAGGTCCTAAGCCGCTTAGCACTGCCTGGCCAGAAAGGGCTCCCAACTCGAGAAAAGAAAAAGAAAACAAACAAATAATTCAAAACAAAGAAACAAAGGCCCCAGGATCCCACCAGCATGGCAGCACAGTCTACGAAGAAGTTCCACACTCGAATGGAGCTCTGCAACCCCTCAGGAAGAAGGAAAGTTGGTGCACGGAGCCAGGTATTTGAGAGAAAGGAGGGGGAGATGGTGACAGGTAAGTAAGAAATCAAAAGAAGTGGAAAAAAGCAACACCAGCAGCCAACAAATGGCACTCAGGGATCTGGCCAGTGCGGGTGGGTGCAATCCAAGGAAGCTGGTGTTTCCCAGCCAGGAGAATGTGGCCTTGGGAAGCAGAGGAGGCCAAGTGGAGGTGAATAATGGTGGGGGGTGGGAAAGCATATATTGCCAGTTACTGGTTGTTCTGTCTCCTGCTGGAAGCTCCATGAAGCTGCTTTCTCGTAACCCCTATTTGCTGTTCTCTGATAAGAGTCCAAGATGGAGGATCTGCACTTTGTTAGCTGATAGGGGACCTCTGCATCAATCTCTCCTCACTCTCCGTTCTCTGTCAGTTTCTCACTCCATTTGGTGCTTGGCTGAGTTCTTTATCTCTTCATTTGATATTTAGGCTTTCAAGATTGCTGTTTTCTCTGTTTGGCTTAGTTTTTCGGATCTTTGCTGTGGAGGGACAGCATAGTGCTTCTGGCAAGAGCACCATTTTGCAGGAAGTCTCCTTTAGTATTTCTTGTAATTTTGGTTTGGATTTTGCAAATTCCCTAAATTTCTGTTTATCTGGAAATGACCTAAATTCACCATCATATATAAGAGACAGTTTTGCTGGATATATAATTCTTGTCTGGTGGTTTTTTTCCTTCAAGGTCTTACATATGTCATCCCACTGCCTTCTTGCCTGTGTGGTTTCTGCTGAGTAGTCCAAGCTTATTCTTATTATCTCTCCTTTGTAGGTGACTTTTTGTCTATCCCTAGCTGCTCTTAAAATTCTCTCTTTATCTTTGGTTTTGGCAAGTTTGATTATAATATGTCTTGGTGATTTTCTTTTGGGATCTACCTTATGTGGGCTTCAATGAGCATCTTCGATAGATATCTTGTCATCTTTCATGATATCAGGGAAGTTTTCTGCCAACGAATCTTCAATGATTCTCTGTGTATTTTCTGTTATTCCCTTATGTTCTGGTACTCCAATCACTCATAGGTTATTCATCTTGCTAGAGTCCCACATAAGTTTTATGGTTTCTTCATTTTTTTAAATTGTTTTATCTGATTTTTCCTCAAATAAGTTGGTGTCAGGTACTTTATCTTCAGTCTCTCGAATTCTGGCTTTCCTTGCCTCAATTCTGCTCCTAAGACTTTCTATTGAGTTGTCTAATTCTGAAATTTTATTGTTAAGCTTCTGGATTTCAGATTGCTGTCTCTCTACGGATTCTTGCAGCCTATTAAATTTGTCATTATACTCTTCTCTAATCTTTTTAATTTCGTCTATTGCGTGTTCTGTGTTTTCCTCAATTTCCTTCCTAATTTCTTAAAGAGTTCTGTCTATTAATATTTTGTATTCTGCCTCCGGTAATTCCAAGAAATTTTCCTCCTCAAGAAAATTTCTAGATTCTTTATCTTGGGAGGTTGCTGAAGCCATCATGGATTGCCTCTTTATGTAATTTGATATTGTCTGTTGTGTCCAAGCCATCAATAATTTATTATATTTATTTATTTTATGTTTGCTTACTGTATCCTAGCTTCTTGTTTCTTTTTGATATGCCCAAATAAGCAGCTCATATGAGTTAGTTTGATTATTGGCACCTTTGAAGCTCTAATGTCCTGTCACCAGGTGTTTAGATCTGTTACTAGGTATATGAGCTCAAGAGTCCGCCCACTCCTCCTGTATGGATTCAGCTCAGGTACCCAGGTAGATAGGCACCACATGTGTGGTGTAGGCTCTCTCATCTACAGTCCTAGATAGGTGTGGGTGATTGGCGTAAGCACAGGCATCTGGTTGCAGCAGAGGTACACACTCTGAGCAAGGCAGGGGGTTGACGACTGCATCCGAGTGTCCAGGAGGAAGGCATGTCCCTGTTCCCTAGAGCACATAGGTGGGTCGGTTTTGAAGCCAGCCTATGAGCACCCAATGCTGTTGGCTATAAGGACTGGGGGACACCTCTTATTCTTGGGCCCATATTGCAGGTTGCTAGGTAGCATGGGTGGAGCCACTATTCCTCAGGCCCCTGATGTGGGTAGGTGAAGACTCTACTTAATGGGCAGAGCAGTGTCAAATGTCACGATCCTGCCACTTTACAGTTGAAACAGTTCAAGTTAGACTTCAGGTACATACACTATTTTACTGAGGTAATGAGGGCTTACACTGTTGACATGGTCCCTTACACGTCTCTGCAGGGGGAAATGCACTCAGAGTGTGTGGATACCTTATGCCTGTGCCTAGGCAAAGGAGCTGTACCTACCCTGGGTTCCTGGCTTAGTGGAGCCAACAGTTTATTTTTTCCCTTTTGTTAATTGGTTCACTCTCCAAGGCCAGGAGAATGACTCAGGGTGTGTGACAGATCTTACTTCCAGCCAAAGGTACTCGGCAGTTGCTGAAGCTGGTCTGGTATGCAGTGCAGATCAGGGAGGTAAATGGGAGAAAGATTTTTCTCTACTGGGGGTGTTTTTGATCCTCACAGTAGGCTGTATGCAAGTACTTATCTTTTGTCAATGAAAGCTGCTTCTCACTGGTTTGGGTGGCCGAGTGGAGTCTCTGGTGCTGGGTCTCTCCTGGTGAGGAAAACGTGCCTCCCCAACATGGCTGCTTGCCTGCCTCACTGCTCACCCATGAGCTGATCAGGCCTGAAGGGCTCAGGCTCTCACCAAGTCAGGTCTGGCAACTCCTCCGCTCTTCCAAACTGTCTCTCCCTCCTCCTGCCACTCAGTCCAGTTCCTCAGCTTTGCCTTACATGTTCAGGGCTCCTAGATTGTCATATATAATTGATTCACTTGTTTTTTTGGGTCTTTATTGTAAGAGGGTCCACTGGAAGTGTCTGACTACTCCGCCATCTTGGCCTCACCTCTGGTGAAGTCTTTGGATTAGCTTGTTTGATTTTTAGAAGATCTCAGTTATCTAGCTTATCTTCTTCAGTTTGTGTGTTGTTGGTTATCATTTGTATCCCGTTAATGCCGTGTATTAGGGCCTCTAGTGTTGATCCTATTTTTCTCCTATGAACTTTAGAGTTTTTGGCTTTATATTTCGGTCTTTGATCCATTTTTGAATCAGTGTTTGTATATGGTGTGAAGTATGGGTCCTTATGCATTTTTTTTTTACAGGCGGACATCCAGTTTTTCCAGTACCACTTGTTAAAAAGACTGTCTTTTCCCACTTGATGGACTTTGGGCCCTAGTTGAAGATCAGGTGACCCGTAGGTGGATGGATTTACATCTGGGTTCTCAATTCTGTTCCATTGGTCAACGTATCTGTTGTTATACCAGTACCAGGCTGTTATGACTACCATAGCTTATAGTAGATTCTCAGGTCAGGTAGTGTGACTCCTCCTACTTTATTCTTCTTCTTCAATACTGCTTTACTTATTTGGGGCTTCTTCCCTTTCCGTATAAAGTTAGCGGTTAGTTTTTCCATCTCTTTTTGCTGGTATTTGGATAGAGATTGCATTGTATTTGTAAATTGCTTTGGGTAGAATTGTCATTTTCACAATGTTGAGTCTACCTATCCATGAGCATGGTATGTTTTTCCATTTATGCAGATCCCTTTGGGTTTCTTGCAGTAGTGTTTTGTAGTTTTCTTTGTATAGGTCTTTTACATCCCCAGTTAGATTTATTCCTAAATATTTTATTTTTTTAGGGGCTATTATAAATGGTATTGTTTTCTTGATTTTCTTTTCATCAGTCTCTTTATTGGTGTATAAGAATCCAACTGATTTTTGAATGTTTACCTTTTATCTTGTTACTCTGCTGAACCTTTCTATTAGTTACAGTAGTTTTCTTGTGGAGTCTTTTGGGTATTCTATGAATAGTATCATATCAACTGCAAACAGGGACAGTTTAACTTTTTCATTACCAATTTGGGTATCCTTTATTTATTTTTCTTGCCTTATTGCTCTAGCTAGAAATTCCAGGACAATGTTAACTTGGAGTGTTGATAAAGGGCATCCTATTCTCAAGGGGAATGTTTTTCAGTGTCTCTCCATTAAGAATGATGTTGGCTATTGGTTTTGCATAGACGCCCTTTATTATGTTGAGCAATTTCCCTTCTATACTTATTTTATTGAAAGTTTTTTGTCAGGAATGGGTGTTGGATTTCGTCAAATGCCTATTCTTCATCAATTGAGATGATCATGTGATTCTTTTCTTTCCTTGTAATTATGTGGCAGATTATGTTGATTGATTTTCTGTTGTACCATCCTTGTATACCTGGTATGAATCCTACTTGGTTGTGGTGCAATATTCTTTTTATATGATAATGAATTCTATTGATGAGAATTTTGTGGAGAATTCTTGCATCTACATTCACAAGAGATATTGGTCTGTAATTTTCTTTTTTTTGTGACGTCTTTGCCTGCTTTTGGTATCTGGGTTATGCTGGTCTCATACAACGAATTTGGAAGTGTTGCTTCCTTTTCAGCGTTCTGAAATAGTTTGACTAGTACTGGTATACACTCTTCTCTGAATGTTTGGTAGACTTCTCCAGTGAAGCTATCTGGGCCAGGGATTTTTTTTGTTGGGAATTTTTTTTATTACCTTTTCTATTGCTTCTCTTGTTATGGGTTTGTTCAGATTTTCAACATCACTTTGTTGTAGTTTGGGTAGGTAGTGTGTTTCTAGAAATTTATTTATTTCCTCTACATTTTAAGATTTGTTGGAGTATAGTTTTTCATAATATTCTGTTATAATCCTTTTTATTTCAGTTGGATCTGTTGTAATGTCCCCCATTTCATTTCTTATTTGGGTTATTTGTGTCCTCTCTTGTTTTTCTTTTGTTAGTCTGGCCAGTGGTTTGTCGATTTTGTTGATTCTTTCAGAGAAACAACTTTTGGTTTTGTTGATTCTTTCTATTGTTTTTGTGTTCTCTATTACATTTATTTCTGTTCTGATCTTTATTATTTCCTTTCTTCTAGTGACTGTAGGCTTTTTTTGCTGTTCTCTTTCTATTTGTTTGAGTTCTGTAGTTAATATTTTGTTTTTGTCCCTTTCTTCTTTTTTGATGTGTGCATCTATTGCTATAAATTGTCCTCTGAGGACTGCCTTTGTTGTGTCCCAAAGGTTTTGGTATGATATATTTTCATTCTTATTTGATTCTAGGAATTTTTTGATTCCATCTCTAATTTCTTCTGTTACCCAGTGGCTTGTAGGCAGGGTACTATTCAGTTTCCATGTAATTGATTTTTTCCCTTGCTCATTCTGTTGTTAATTTCTACCTTGGTGGCACTGTGGTCAGAGAAGATACTTTGAAATATCTCAATGTTTTGGATCTTGTTGAGGATTTCTCTGTGGCTTAAGATGTAGTCTATTCTGGAGAACGTTCCACGTGCATTGGAAAAGAATGTGTACGTTGCAGCTTTTAGAAGGAGTGTTCTATATATGTTATGAGGTCAAGTTGGTCGATTGTGCCCTTTAGGTCTTCTGTATCTTTTTTGACTTTCTTTTTAGATGTTCTGTCCTTTACTGAGAATGGTGTGTTGAAGTCTCCTACTATTATTGTGGAACTGTCAATTTCTCTTTTCAGTATTGTTAGAGTTTGTTTTATGTATTTTGGAGCCCTGTCATTAGGTGCATAGATGTTTATTATGGTCTTGTCTTCATGATGGATCATCCCCTTAATCATTATATAGTGTCCTTCTTTGTCTTTTATGGTAGATTTTGTTTTAAGTCTATTTTATCTGAGATTAGTATTGCCACTCCTGGTCTTTTTTGGTAGTTGTTTTCTTGATATTTTTTTTTCCATCCTTTAATTTTTAATTTACATCTTTGTTTCTAAAATGTTTCTCTTGTAGACAGCGTATTGATGGCTCCTGTTTTTTTAACTATTCTATCACTCTCCATCTCTTTATGGGTGCATTTAGGCCACTCACATTCAGTGTAATTATTGATAGGTGTGAGATTATTGCTGTCATTTTGTAGTTTTTTTTTTTTGTGCTGACATTTTCTTTGTTCCTCTTCCTCCTCTACGCTGAATTCCTTTTGTTTGTGGATTTTTTTTTTTCATTTCTTTTGTTTTTGTAGGTTTTGCTTTGGATTGTGTCCCACATAATTCTCTGGGTCTCTTCATTTTTCTTCACTCTTTTTTCTGCGTTTTCCTTGAACAGAGTTGTATCCAAGTGTTTGTCTTCAATTTCACTGATCCTGTCTTCCACCATTTCAAACCTGCTCCTCAGCCCTTCTGTGACACTGTCCATTTCTGAAATCTTGTTGTTTATCCTTTGGATTTCTAATTGCTGTTTTTGTATGATTTCTAGTTGTGAATTTATTTTGACATTTTGTTCATGCATTATTTTCCTGAATTCTTCCATTTATTTGTCTGTATTATCCATGAATTTGTCTGCCTTTTCCATGAATTAGTCCATTTTTTCCTCATTTTTGTCTGCTTTTTTCTTCAACTCTTGGATAGCTCTGAGTATTAGAGATTTGAATTTCCTATCAGCTAGTTCTCTTGCCTTTTCTTACACAGGAAAGTCATCGGGTGTTTTATTTTGGATGCCTACTGGAACCATCCTGTCCTGTTTTTGTAAATGTTTTGATGTTGTCTGCTGTCTTCAGGGCATTCCGTTGTTATTTTTCTCATTTATTGGTTGTAGATTTGTTTGTTCTGTCCTGTTTTTTTGTTTCATTTGTCTTTGGGCAGGCGGGCTGTGTGTTCTCTGTTGTTTGCTTGTCTGTGGCAGTTTTCACCTCCTTCTCCAATTGGCATTGTCAGTCGGTCACAAATGATACAGCAGGGTAGATTTAGCTGAAAAGTTGTTGCTGGGATGGGTTGTTTGTGGCACTTACTAAAACCTGCATGGCTGGGTGGGAATCAGTGCAGGGCAGGTTCTGGTAGGCCATTCCTGTGCTGCTGGTGGTTTGATGTTCAGTGCACTACACAGTTAGGCAGGATGGAGGGGGGAGATTTTGATGTGTGGAGCTAAGGTGGGTTTGGGAAAAAGGAGAGAGAGGAGTGAGGAAGAGGAGCCAAAAAACATACAAACAAAAAAGAGTGTTAAGGGAGCTTGTCATTAGAGTGGAAATATGAGAGACTGATAAATTGGGAAAAACAAAAAGGAGAAAAAGATGAAACAAAAATAATGTATAAATAAAAATTAGAAAGAAAAAATAAAAGTCCCCAGGGATCCCACCAGTGCAGCTGCAAGGTCTGGGGAAGTAGCTACCAGGCCATGAAGTGCAGTCTAGCTAGAAGGGGTAGAGGTGTCACTTAACACCAGGTATTCAGGGGACAGGAAGAGAAGGTAAGTATAGAGAGAGGAGAAACTGAGAAATTAAGAAACACAAAAAGGGAAAAAGAGAGAAAACAAAACAAATAAAAGAAAAAGAAAAAGAAAACCCCCCAAAAAAACACCAAAAAAAAGAAAAAAGAAATGCCATCAGGAATTCCTCTGCACATCTGCGCAAACTGAGGGATAGGTCTCAAGCCGTGCAGTACTGCCAGGCTAGAATGGGCTCCCAGTTCAAGAAAAGAAAAAGAAAACAAACAATTCAAAACAAACAAAAAAAGCCCTGGGATCCCACCAGCCTGGCAGCACCGGCTGGGAAGCAGTCTCACATTCAAGCAATGTTTCACAGCTTTTGAGGAAGAAGCAAAGATGGCACAGGGAACCAGGTATTTGAGAGAAAGGAGGGGAAGTTGATGAGAGGTAAGGAAGAAATCTGAAGAGTGGAAAAAAGCAACACCAGCAGCCAACAAGTGGCCCTTAAGGAGCCAGCCAGTGCGGGCGGGTGGAATCCAAGCAGCTGGTGCTTCCTGGATGAGAGACTGTGGCCGCAAGAAGCAGAGGAGGTGGAGTGGGGGTGAAGAAGGGTGGGGGGTGATAAATCATATATTGCTTGTTCCCAGTTGTCTTCTGCTGGAAACTCCTTGAAGCTGTTTTCCCATACCCCCTGTTCACCCATCTCTGATAGTAGTCCAATATGGCAGATCCATGCTGCATTAGCTGAGAGGGAACCTCTGCATGTATCTCTCCTCACTCTCTGTTCTCTGTCAGTTTCTCATTCCATTCAGTGCTTGGCTGAGTTCTTTATCTCTTCAATTGATGCTTAGGGTTTCAGGATTGCCATTTTCTGTGTTTAGCTTGGTTGTTCGGATCTTTGCCATGGAGGGACAGCTTGGTGCTTCTGTCTATAGCACCTTGTTGCCCGGAAGTCCACATATTTGCTTTTTAACACTTTAAAGAGGTCTTTTTGAAGCATATTTGCCCAGTGCAATACGTCATTTGATTTCTTGATTGCTGGTTCCATGGACATTGATTGTGGATCCAAGTAAGATGAAATCCTTGACAACTTCAACTTTTTCTCCATTTATAATGACGTTGTTTATTATTCTAGTTGTGAGAACTTTTGTTTTAAGTTGTGGTGCAATCCATACTGAAGGCTATAGATTTAATTTTCATCAGTAAGTGCTTCAAGTCCTCTTCACTTTCAGCAAGCAAGGTTATGTCATTTGCATAACGCAGGTTTTTAATGAGTCTTCCTCCAATTCTGATGCCTCTTTCTTCTTCATATAGTCCAGCTTCCAGGATTATTTCCTCAGCGTACAGATTGTATATGTATGGGGAAAGGATATAACCTTGGCACACATATTTCCTGATTTTAAGCCATGTAGTATCCCCTTGTTCTGTTCCAATGACTGCCTCTTGGTCTATGTACAGGCTCCTTGTGAACACAATTAAGTGTTCTGGAATTGCCATTCTTCACAACGTTATCCATAATTTGTTATGATCCACACAATCAAATGCCTTTGCATAGTCAATAAAACACAGTTAAACATCTTTCTGGTATTTTCTGCTTTCAACCAGGATTCATCTGGCTTAAGCAATGGTATCCCTCATTTCATGGACAGGAAACTACCAGAAATTCGAGACAGATTCAGAAGAAGACATGGAATGAGGGATGTTAATAGTACTCCTTTTTATTTAGTGTGGAGTCCCTGGGTGATAGAAATGGTTAAGCAATTGACTACTAGCCAAAAAGTTGGTGGTTCAAACCCACCCAAAAGTACCTTGTAAAAAAGGCCTGGCAATCTGCTTCTGAAAGATCATAGCCTTGAAAGCCCTATGGAACAGTTTTACTCTGCACACATGTGGTTGCCATGAGTCTGAATCAAGTGGACTGGAACCAACATCAACAACAATTTAGGGAATAGTGCCTAAGAAGCTAAAATATATTCTATGCTCAGGACTGAGTATCATAATGCAGCTGTCAGAGTTCATCAAAAGTAATTCTATCTATAAAATCACAAAACACATTTTGAAGAAGTTGAAATAAAAGCAAGTTTTAGACAAAAGATGCTTCTCTGTTTTTTTTTTTTTTCTTTTTTCCTTGGAAGTAGTTGAGCTATCCACAAATAAAATAGTTAAAAGGAGAGACTTAACTTACAATTAGATTTTTTTTTTAATTTTATTGTGCTTTAGATGAAAGTTTACAGCTCAAGTTATTTTCTCATTCAAAAATGTATACACATATTGTTTTCTGACATCAGTTTCAATCCCTGCCATATGACAGCATTCTTCCCCTTTCCACCTCAGGTTCCCCATGTCCATTTGTCCAGCCTTCCTGTCCCTTCCTGCTCTTTCATCCTGCTTTTGGGTAGGAGTTGTCAGTGGAAAAAAAATCGTGAACTTTTACATGTGGTGAATTCAAAGATAGAAGTAGACCTTATAGGTCTGGCAAAGGCAATTTTAGGCAGAATGTTGCAAGAATCCTCAGTTTTTTGTTAAGTTTTGTATGATAAGATATAGGAAGGGAGCATGCCTTAGTTATCTAGTGCTGCTGTAACAAGAATATTACAAGTAGATGTCTTTAAAGAAGAGAAATTTATTTTCTTACAGTTCAGGAAGCTAGAAGTCCAAATCCAGCATGGGGCTCTGGGGGAGAAAGGGGTCCTTTTTTTGTTTACTTCAGTTTCTAGTTGCTGGCAATCCTTGGAATTCCTTTAGAATTTATCTGTGGATTCATCTGCCTCAGTTGTCATCAGTAGTGTTTGTCTTCCCTCATAATGCTTCTTCTGTGTTTAATCTGCTCTTTTAATAACTCAGAAGTGATTAAATTTTTGGATGCACACTACACTGATACGGTCTCATTAACAAAACAAAGAAAATCCTATTCTGAAATGGATTACATCCACAGGTATGGGGGTTAGGACTCTAACATATTTTTTTTTTTTTTTTTTTTTTGAGGAGGGAGCGCAATTCAATCCGTAAGAGAAACAGAAACTAAAGAAGGAACTGTATATTTTGCAAGCAGAATTTAGAAGAAATATAAAAGGCCCAATTTATGCCTTCTTTATTGAAAAATAAAACTGTTTCTCATCCGTAGTCTTTCCTGGTAAAAGATTTGCAAGGTAACATTTGAATTTAAGGTCTAAGAGTAAATCAAAGCTTGTGGCTGTAAGCTAGTTTATGAAGACCTCAGAAACATCTAAGGAGATGTCTATTAGATCACCTTATCTAGGGAAAAAAATGGCAGCCTCACACTTTGCTCAAAATAAAGAGACAACTATCTCAAAAAGGATTATGACTAAGGCTTTGTGGGAAGTCTAATTTAAAAAAAAAGTTTACTAATGAAAACACCATTAGCTTGTTCAGAAAGAAAGAAAGTGTGTTCAAAATCAAAACTGCCTCTAAGCATCTAACTTTCTCCAGCCAGAAAGCAGGTTAAAATATCTACTCAGCTGTAAATATTTGTTATAAATAAACCAAAGACATCATAAGGAGAAGAGCTAAGAATTCAGAAGGTGGAGCCAAATGCCAAGAAGAACAATGGATTGGAGAATCATTCCTAGGTTGGAGAACAAAATTCTAATGAAGCAACATCCTCATCTCTTGAAGTAGGAGGCCTTGAAAATATGTTCCTACTGGATTTCAGTATTGCTATTGGACAGTGATCACTATGTGCCTCCCTTTGTGAATGGGAATGTTTAATGTGGTTGTACTGCCCTGTATCACCACTGTAATTTGGGAATGTGGGGAGCAGATATCTTGACTTTTGAGTTCACAGGTGTTTGGGTTCACAGCTATGGACCTGATACAGATTATGAGATTATGGATATTGAGCCTGATGATGTAATTAAGATAATATTTTGGGATCATGAGAGAAGCTTAGTATATTTTCCCTGTGGAATAAGTGGAAATAGTTTTGATGAAAGGGTGGACTGTGGTAGATTGTTTTAAGACCGAATACCCCTCTTTTCCCAGCATACAAAGAGTTTACTAGTTACTCTTAGAGGTGATACGTTTTCCCTCATAACACTCCTCTCCTGTGGAGCCCAAGGAGTCAACTGGTATTTCAATTTGTACTGTGGAAATATTAACAAAACCAGATAACTTTTACTTAAGAGATAAGTAGAGGTAAATAGGAGTCCCTGGGTGGTGCAAATGGTTTTTGTTGGACTAATAACAGAAAGTTTGATGGTTCAATACCCCCATGGTGCCAGGGAAAAAAGGACTGGTGATCTTCTTCTGTAAAGATTACAGCAAAAAAAACCTATGGAGCAGTTCTACTCTATAATATTTCAGGTCACCATGAGTCAGAATAGACTCAATGGCAATAGGTTGTGAGGACTCATTTGTAGCCACCTAGTGCCACTGACACCATTGCTCTAATATAATCAACTTGGCAGCTATGTGCAGGGTCTTTCCCTCCAGGGAATCTGCCCCATAGCCATTTGCAGCCTCTGTCTTTCCTGCTGGCAGATATAGCAGTCCTTATTGGCATTTTATGCCTCAGAGTGTGCAAGAGTCAACCTGTCTCTGCATTTAACTGCAGCACCCCCATGTCCGCTCATTTCATGGACATAATTGGCCACCTCAAGTGCGTGTACCAACAGATCCACTTGCTGATTCCAATTGCCTTCTGATCCAGGAAGGGGGTTCTTCTGATGGGCATCAACATGTCCTACTCTAATGATCCCTCTAAATTCTCAGAGTGCTTTCCACAGACCCAAGCCCCACATGGGTGTCCCTTTAATAGTCCAATTTTCCATCACACATTTGCTTGACTATATCGCCAGGCTGTTGGCCACTGCCTATGAATTGGTAAAAATCCACACATATGGGCTCTGACCATTGCATAATCCTTCCATCATGGCTAGGAATACAACACGCAGTTCAGCCCATGTTCTTACTTTCTTCAATCAGAGTCTTTCCATCTGCTGGTCTTAACGCAGCAGCTTTCCATATCAGGATCCAAGTACCCTGGAACTGCCATCTGTAAACAAAGCAGCCTTCTACTGGTCAGCAGAAAGTTGTTCATAGGGCACTGTCCATGTAGCAATGGGCTCTGGCAGCTTCTCAGATGGTTCCAAGGTAGTCTTTATGGGAAAAGAGGCTACCTGCTTGTGGACACGGTGGCTGTCTCCCAGCATTCTTCCGGTAGCTTGTTCTTGTAAGAACCATTTCCATTTTATTATGCAACTATTTTGGGTACCAACTTCTTTTTTTTTATTATTGTTATAGTTAAATGAATTTCACATTTCAAGTTAGTCTCCCATACAAAATTTTTATACATACATTGTTATGTGACCCTAATTGCTCAAGCTATTCTGCGACAGCACACACCTCCTTTCCGCCCCTGATTCCCCACG
>NW_004443991.1:5039505-5040994 GCF_000243295.1 Trichechus manatus latirostris | reverse complement strand
TTGTTGGGGTGAGATGATATCTCATTGTAGTTTTGATCTGCATTTCTCTAATGGCTAATGATCGTGAGCATTTCTTCATGTGTTTGTTAGCTGCCTGAATATCTTCTTTGGTGAAGTGCTTGTTCATATCCTTTGTCCATTTTTTAATTGGGTTATTTGTCTTTTGTTGTAGAGGTTTTGCAGTATCTTCTAGATTTTAGAGATTAGACACTGATCGGATTTGTCGTAGCCAAAAATTTTTTTCCCAGTCTGTAGGTTGTCTTTTTACTCTTTTGGTGAAGTCTTTTGATGAGCATTAAGTGTTTGATTTTTAGGAGCTCCCATTTACCTAGTCTCTCTTCTGGTGCCTGTGCATTGTTACTTATGGTTCGTATTGTGTTTATGCCATGTATTAGGGCTCCTAGCATTGTCTTTATTTTTTCTTCCATGATCTTTATCATTTTTTATTTTATATTTAAGTCTTTGATCCATTTTGAATCAGTTTTTGTACATGGTGTGAGGTATGGGTCTTGTTTCAGTTTTTTGCAGATGGATATTCAGATGTGCCAGCACCATTTGTAAAAGAGACTGTCTTTTCCCCAGTTAATGGACTTTGGGCTTTTGTCAAATACTAGCTGCTCATAGGTGGATGAACTTATATCTGGATTCTCATTTCTGTTCCATTAGTCTATGGATCTGTTGTTGTACCAGTACCAGGCTGTTTTGACTACCATGGCAGTATAATAGGTCATAAAATCAGGTAGTGTAAGGCCTCTCACTTTGTTCTTCTTCTTGAGTAATGCTTTATTTATTCGGGGCCTCTTCCCTTTCCATAAGAAGTTGGTGATTTGTTTCTCCATCTCATTAAAAAATGCTGGTGGAATTTGGATCGGGATGGCATTGTATCTGTAGATTGCTTTGGGTAGAATTGACATTGTCACTATGTTGAGTCTACCTATCTATGAGCAGGGTATATTTTTCCACTTATGCAGGTCTGTTTTAGTTTCTTGCATTAGTGTTTTGTAGTTTTCTCTGTATAGATCTTTTACGTCTCTGGTTAGATTTATTCCTAAGTATTTTATCTTCTTGGGTGCTATTGTAAATGGTATTAATTTGGTGATTTCCTCTTCAAGGTTCTCTTTGTTAGTGTAAAAGAATTCAAATAATTTTTGTATGTTTACCTTGTATCCTGAAACTTTGCTGAAATCTTCTATCAGTTCCAGTAGTTTTCTTGTAGATTCTTTGGGGTTTTCTGTGTATAAGATCATATCATCTGCAAATAGAGATACTTTGACTTCTTCCCTACTTATCTGAACGCCCTTTATTTATTTTTCTAGCCTAATTTCTCTGGATGGGACCTCCAGCACGATGTTGAATAAGAGTGTTGATAGAGGGCATCCTTGTCTGGTTCCTGTTCTCAAGGGGAATGCTTTCAAAGTCTCTCCATTTAGGATGATGTTGGCTGTTGGCTTTGTATAAATGCCCTTAATTATATTGAGGAATTTCCCTT
>NW_004443991.1:5024792-5039184 GCF_000243295.1 Trichechus manatus latirostris | reverse complement strand
CATTTCCTCTAGGTTTTCAAATTTGTTAGAGTACAATTTTTCATAGTATTCTGTTATGATTCTTTTAATTTCAGTTGGGTCTATTGTGATATCACCCATCTCATTTCTTATACGGGTTATCTGCTTCCCTTCCTGTTTTTCCTTTGTCAGTTTGGTCAGTGGTTTATCAATTTTTTTGATCTTTTCAAAGAACCAACTTTTGGACTTGTTAACTCTTTCAATTGTTTTTCTATTGTCTATTTCATTTAATTCTGCTCTAATTCTTATTATTTCCTTCATTCTGGCGCCTGTGGGCTTCTTTTCCTTTTCTCTTTCTACTTGTTCCAGTTGTAGGGTTAATGTTTTGATTATGGCCCTTCCTTTTTTTTGGATGTGTGCATTTATTGCTATAAACTGACCTCTGAGCATTGCTTTTGCTGTGTCCTAAAGGTTCTGGTAGGATGTATTTTCATTCTCATTTGATTCTATGAATTTCTTTATTCCATCCTTAATTTCTTCTGTAACCCAGTAGTTTTTGAGCAAGGTGTTGTTCAGTTTCCATGTGTTTGATTTTTTTTCCTTGCTTTTTGTGTTGTTGATTTCCACTTTTATGGCCTTATGGTCAGAAAAGTTGCTTTGCAATATTTCGATGTTTTGGATTTTGTGAATGCTTGCTTTATGGCCTAATATGTGGTCTATTCTGGAGAATGTTCCATGTGCATTTATAAAGAAAGTATACTTGGCTGTTGTTAGGTGCAGTGTTTGGTGTGTGTCTATGAGATCAAGTTGTTTGAGTGTAGCATTTAGCTCTTCCGTGTCTTTGTTGAGCTTCTCTCTGGATGTTCTGTCCTTCACCAAAAGTGGCGTGTTAAGTCTCCTACTACTATTGTGGAGCTGTCTCTCTCTCTCTTCAGAGCTGTTAGAGTTTGTTTCATGTATTTTGGAGCACTGTTGTTGGGTGCGTAGATATTTATTATAGTTATGTCCTCCTGGTGAATTGACCCTTTAATCATTATATAATGCCCTTCCTTATCCTTTGTGGTGGATTTTACTTTAAAGTCTATTTTGTCAGAGATTAATATTGCCACTCCTGCTCTTTTTTGAGTGTTGTTTAGTTGATATATTTTTTTCCATCCTTTGAGTTTTACCTTTTTGTGTCTTTAAGTCTAAGGTGCAGCTCTTGTAGGTAGCATATAGATAGATCATGCTTTTTTTGTCCAATCTGCCACTCTCCATCTCTTTATTTGTGTATTAAGTCCATTTACACTCAGCGTAATTATTGATAGGTATGAGTTTAGTGCTGTCATCCTGATGTTTCTTTTTGTGTGTTGTACACCGTTTCTTTGTTCCTCTTAATTTTCTGTGCTGGGTCATTTTTATGTATTTTCATCTTTTTCATTGTTGTAGATTTTGTATTTGCTGGGTCTTTATGTTTTTCTATTTTTTTATTTTGATTTGTAGGATTGTTAGATTCCTTTGTGGTTACCTTAATATTTACCCCTATTTTTCTAAGTTTATACCAGTCTTTTGTTACTTTATATT
The DNA here is from genome assembly GCF_000243295.1 of Trichechus manatus latirostris. NCBI lineage: Eukaryota > Metazoa > Chordata > Mammalia > Sirenia > Trichechidae > Trichechus > Trichechus manatus. The sequence continues at coordinate 5,037,663 of NW_004443991.1, read as the reverse complement.
GCCTTGACTTCCCGTCCATATGAAAAATCAATGTCTGCATTTTTTAAGTCCCCCTTTTTTGTTTTAATGTTGTCCTTTTTTACATATTGTTATCTGTTTCCCTATTTTCAATGTTTTAGCTCTGGCGTATTTTCGACTTCCCTATCTGAGTCAATATCTGGTTGCTCTGTACTGTGTTCTAGTCTTGAGTTGTTATCTGATGTTATTGATTATCTAACCATAGGACTCCCTTTAGTATTTCTCGTAATTTTGGTTTGGTTTTTGCAAATTCCCTGAACTTCTGTTTGTCTGGAAATGCCCTAATGTCACCATATTTGAGAGACAGGTTTGCTGGATATATAATTTATTGATTATTTTGGGAACTTGCTGAAGGCATCATGGACTGACTCTTTATGTGATTTGATATTGACTGTTGTCTCTGAGCCATCAATAAGTTATTACAATTTTATTTTATATTTGTTTAGTGAGTCCTAGCTTCTTGTTTTGTTTTGATATGCCGCAATAGGCTGCTCGTGTGCACTAGTTTGATTATTGGTGCCTTAGAAGCTCTAACTTCCTGTTACCAGGTAGTTAGTTCTATAACTAAGTACGTGCACACAGGAGCCCATTAAATTTTCCTATATGGGTTCAGCTCAGGTGTCTAGGCAGTCGGTCACCAAGTGTGTAGTGCAGGCTCTCATCTACAGTCTTAGAGAAGCATAGGAGACTGGTGCAAGCACTGGTATCTGGCTGTGGTGGGGGTCATGCAATGAGCCAGGCAGGGGGCTGATGCCTGCCCCTGAGAGACTGAAAGGAAAGCATGCCCATATTCCCTAGACAGAGTAGATAGGTGAGTTTTGCAGCTGGATTATAAGTACCCCACACTTTTGGCTGTAAAGACTCGAGGGCACCCCTTTTTTTTTAAGGAAATGAACTCTTTTTTTTTTTTTTATCGTTCTTCAGGTGAAGGTTTACAGAACAAATAGTTTCTCATTAAACAGTCTGTACACATATTGTTTTATGACATTGGTTAACAACCCCACGACATGTCAACCCTCTCCCTTCTTGACCTTTTTTTTTTTTTTTTGGTGAAAATATACATAGCCAAAGATACACCATCTGTTTCAAAATTTTCTACACAGTTCAGTGACATCGATTACTTTCTTCCAGTTGTATTGTTTTTCTCACTTTAGATGAAGGTTTACAGAACAAAATAGTTTCTCATTAAACAGTTAGTACACATGTTGTCCTATGACAATTGTTAACAACTCTACTACATGTCAACAGTGTCCTTACTCATACTTGGGTTCCCTATCACCAGCTTTCCTGTCCCCTTCTGCCTTCTAGTCCTTGTCCCTGGACTGCTGTGCCTCGTTAGTCCTGTTTTGTTATATGGGGCTGTCCAATCCCCGTCTGAATGGTGAACCTCAGAAGTGACTTCACCACTAAGCTAGAAGGGGTCTGGAGGTCATACTCTCGGGGCTTCTCCAGTCTCTTTCAGGCCAGTAAATCTGGTCTTTTTTTTTTTGGTGTGTTAGAATTTTGTTTTAATCCTTCTCCAGCTCTGTCCAGAACCCTCTGTTGTGATCCCGGTCAGAGCAGTCAGTGGTGGTAGCCGGGCAACATCTAGATTTACTGGACTCAGTCTTGTGGGTGCCTTGGTAGCTGTGGTCCATTAGCCCTTTGGACTAATCTTTTCCTTGTGGCCTATTCTCTTCATTCTCCCTTGCTCCCGAAGGGGTGAGACCAGTGGAGTATCTTAGATGGTTGCTCACAGGGTCTTAAGACCCCAGACGCTACTCAACAAGGTAGAATATAGAACATTGTCTTTATAAACTGTGTTATGCCAATTGAGCTAGATGTTCCCCGAGACCATGGTCCCCACAGCCGGGGGGGGCACCACTTTTTCTTGGACTCCTGTAGCAGGTGACTAGGTGGCAAAAGTGAAGCCACCAGCCCACAAGCCCCTGGTGTTGTTGGGTAAAGTTGCCTGCTTAAGGGGCAAGGCTCTGTCAAGTGTCACAAATCTTCCACTTCAGATGTTTACCCTGTTGTACTGTGGTAGTGAGGGCTAAGGTTGTTGACATGGGTCCCCACAAGTCTATACAGGGGTGTAAGTCACTCAAAGTCTGCAGACCCCTTATGCCTGTGCCTAGCAAAGGAGCTGTGCCGACCCTGAGTTCCTGGCTTAGGGGAGCCAGTAGCTTATTTGTTCCCTCTCCAAGGCCAGGAGAATGGGTCAGGGTGCCTTTTGGGATCTACTTCTAGCCCAGTGGACTCCCGGTGCAGAGCAGGGAGGGAAGAGGCAAAAGGGAGAGAGGTTTTTCCCAAATGGGCTTTTTTTTTTTTTAAATCCCCGCAAAAGGTCCCACGCATGTACTTATCTTTAGCCACTTCAGAGCTGCTTTTCACTGGTTCGGAGTGTCCAAGTAGAATCGCTGCTGCCAGATCTCTCTGGTGTGGAAACTCCCTCCCAAGCTCGCGCGCAGCTCTTTGCCTGCTTCACTGAGGACCCGGAGCAGCTGAAGAGCTGCAGTCCTGCAGCCACCATCCTGGTGCTCCTCACTTCTGAACCGTCTCCCTCTCCCCCCGCCACTCAGTCTGATTCTTCAACTTTGCCTTGTTCAAGGATCCCAGATATTCATATACAATCACATCACTTGTTTTTCCAGGTCTTTGTTGTAAGAGGGATATAGGAAGTCATCTGAGTACTCCGCCATCTTGGCCACCACCTTCTTTAGTAGAGTGTTTCTCTGACATCACCTAAGACATTATGTGTATTTCAGGTCTCATTATGATTTTACGTACTTTTGTCATTGAGGCAGTCTAAATCAATGCCCAGTAGCAGGCGAGTAATTGCCTTTTAAATGGCGTGTATCATGCTGCAGCATCTGAAAACTTTCTAGTCCAGAAATCCAGTGGTCACTGTAGGGCAGAATTCTCATGTTTTTGCCATAAGCTCCAGTCTGCATAAGCACGTGTGGCAAACACCTCCAAAATCACGTCTGAATGTAGATCATAAGGGCCTAAATGCAGGGAGAGTGAGAACACTTTCTGTAATTCAGACATAGCCTATCGTTGCTCTGGCCCCCATTTGAATGCAGTTTTCTTCCAAGTGGTATTGTGGATGGGGGTCAGCAATATTCCCAGATGTGGAATAGGTGTTCTCCAAAATCCAAATAGAACAACCAAACATTGGGCCTCCTGATTAGTCTTGGGGGTAGGTAGCAACAACAACTTATTCTTGGTTGCCTGCAGAATATCATGGGTGGCTGCTGCCCAAGTTATTTCCAAGAATTTCACCATTTTTTCAGGACCCTGGATTTTTGCTAGATTTATTAATCAGCCTCTGTTGGTCACGTGGGCCACCACTGTATTCAAATCAGCCCTAGCCTCTTGTTCGGTGTTTGATATTAACATAATATCACCAATGTAATATATCATTACATTTGGGATCCACACCAAGTCCAAGTCTCTGTTAACCAAACAATAACAGTAAGCCAGTGAATTCAAGTAACCCTGTGGCAATGCAGTAAAAGTATATCAGAATCCTTCCCACATCAAACAAACTGTGGCTGGCTCTTTTCAGAGATTGGGATAGAAAGACATTTGCAAGATCAACACTGAGTACCAGACTTATTTAGTCTGCTGTATTTTCTGAACCATTGATACCGTGTCTGGAACAGCTGAAACCACAGGTGGCATTACTTTATTTAGGCCTCAATAGTCTACTGTCAGCCTCCATGAGCCATCTACTTTTTTCATGGTCCATGCAAGGAATATAGCAATACAGAGAATTTGTTGACACCAACACTCCAGCCTTTAGCATGCCTTTAATCAAAACATTAATCTCCTTTTGTCCACCAGGTATCTTATACTGTTTCTAATTAACAACCTGAGTGGGATCAGGCAATTCTAATGGTTCCCATTTAGCATGTCCAATCAATAATGACCTAAGGGCAGACTTACATGACTTCCATTTTAAAATATCAAGTAGAGGGGGTGTTCCCCAATTAGATGTAATATCCATACAAATAATTCATTCAGGTAAGCAACATAACGATAAACAGAGAAAATATTGAAGTTGTCAAAGATGTTATTTACTGGGATCCACAATAAATGTCCATGGAAGCAACAGGGAAGAAACCAAACAATGTATTGCATTGGGCAAATCGACTGCAAAAGACCTCTTTAAAGTGTTAAAAGGCAAAGACTTCACTTTGAGAACTAAGGTGTGCCTGACCCAAGCCATGGTATTCCTAATTGCCTCATATGCATGCAAAAGCTGGACAATGAATAATGAAGATCAAAGAAGAATCAATGCCTTTGAATTCTTGTGTTAGTGAAGAATATTGAATAGATCATGGACTGCCAGAAGAATGAACAAATCCGTCTTGGAAAAAGTACAGCCAGAATCCTCCTTAGAAGTGAGGATGGTGAGACGTCGTCTCAAGTATTTTGGACATGTTATGAGAAGGGACCAATCCCTGGAGAAAGACAACATGCTTGATAAAGTAGAGGGTCAGTGAAAGAGAGGAAGACCACCAATGAGATGTACTGACGAAGTGGCTGCAACGATGGGCTCAAGCATGGTAACAATTTTGAGGGTGATGCAGGAGCAGGCAGTGTTTTGTTCTGTTGTACATAGGGTCGTTATGACTTGGAACTGACTTGTAGGCACCTAACAACAACAACAGCAAAGGAGATGCAACTAATTCATGCAATATCTGTTTAAATCTTCCAATTCTCATTCATACTTTCACCTTAGTCCCATCAAAGGTTGCATCCCTATATCCCCCCAGTATAAGCTTAGGAACCTTCAAGATTTTATTGACTGGTATTAGGATTACAGTACATTGGGCATCTGCATCCAGGAGCTCCAAGAAAGTTTCTTCCCCACCCCCAGGCCATTTTACCCACATATGTGCATATGACCTTAATTCCCCTGCTTCGGGCTGGACCAGAAGATCCTGGCCCCCTCATTAATTCTTATCTTGGTCAACTAGCTGCACCTGTCCTTCAAATAGCCCCATGTGAGAATTCCCATCGTTAAATACCTCCCTACTGGGGTGACTAGAATGGACTTGTTTAGGCCTCTTTAACTTTGGGAGACCAGCAGGAGTTTCCATTGGTCCACTCAACTTCCTGTAGCGCTGCATTAAAATTTTGTCTCAACTCCATGAATGTGCGCTATATTCATTCCATTTCTTAGTAACAATCTAAATATCTCTGTCCTTCTGGGGTAAGTTCTTTTCCAACTGCCTCTTCCCATTCTCATATGAATCACCTTCAAGTTTCTTGCATCTGAACTATCCATGCGGGGAAGCTGTGCCAACAGATCAGACAAGGCTTCTCAAATTGTTCCTTTGTTAAGCAGTAGCTAGGTTACACGGACTGCCCATTTAGAAGGGACTCCCTTTATTACCATATCTGTCATGACCTGGACAAGAGGCATACTCATGGGATGAATATCCTGATCACCATAAGCCATTCCAATATAGCCTGAATAAGCAGCACATAGTCTGCTTCTTCTGGAGTGTTCCATTGGGTATTTAGAAGGGGAGGGGGCAGTTTCCCTTATCAGGGTAAACAAATTTCACTGCAAATTTTAGCCAGTCCACCATGCTGGCCATCACCTCTGCATTAACTTGCTGTGTAACTGAATCTTGAAACTTCATTTATAACTGTCCTGAAGTGAGTTGTGGGTCTTTTTCTTTTTTTTTAGTTGTACTTTAGATGAAGGTTTACAGAACAAACTAGCTTCTCATTAAACAATTAATACATATATTGTTTTGTGATAGTGGCTACCAACCCCATGACATGTCAACACTGTCCCGTCTTGACCCCTTCGGTTCCCTATTACTAGCTTTCCTGTCCTCTCCTGCTTTCTAGTCCTTGCCCCTGGGCTGGTGTGCCCCTTTAGTCTCATTTTGTTTCATGGGCCCAGTCTTTGGCTGAAGGGTGAACCTCAGGAGTGACTTCATTACTGAGCTAAAAGAGTGTCTAGGGGCCATAGTCTCAGGGTTTCTTCAGTCTCCGTAAGGCCAGTAAGTCTGGTATATTTTTTGTGAGTTAGAATTTTGTTCTACATTTTTCTCCAGCTCTGTCCAGGACCCGCTATTGTGATCCCTGTCAGAGCAGTCCGTAGTGGTAGCTGGGCACCATCTAGTTGTGCTGGACTCAGTCTTATGGAGGCCATGGTAGTTGTGGTCCATTAGTCCTCTGGAATGTGTTGTGGGTCATGCATCAACCCAAACATATTCTTTCATTCTGCAGCATTCAAAACTAAAGATACTGCCCCTAAACTAGTCACTCTCACAGTCCATTTGAGTAAGGGTTCCTCAGGAAGCCGATGATAATGACCTACAAATTTAAGTAAATCCTTTACACTGTATCCCCTGGTTTCAACAGTTTCTTGGTTTTGCCCTTTCCCTCCCGGACTACATTCTTAGTGAGCGACAGTTGTAGGGGTACTTCCTCTTGTGCTGACATGATTTTTCCTTTCTGAGACTAGTGGTCATAACTCCAAACTGGATCAAGGCTTGGTACAAAGCTTAAATTCTCCGCTATATTCTTTTTCTCTGCCATTGCTGCTATTACTGATAACAGAAACCAATGAATTGTATGTCTGGCCCTTTTTTTATCACTCTGTATTTCCATATGCATGCAACTAGTCAATTCCTCAGGAGTTAGATCCACCACTACTAATTCCCATGAATAACTTTTGCCTTGGGTAACTGATTGCAACATAACAGCTGCTTCAATTCATGGGTGTTTTTTTATCCCATCCAGAAGCCAATAGGTTTCTCATTCTCCCATTTATCCTTTTTTTTCCAAAACCACATATTTCCAGTGAGTCTGGACCATTGCAGCAAAACCCACCATTCTAACACCAACTGAATGAATAATTTTCTTTTTAAGGATCAGCACGAAGCTGGTTCTTATAAGGCAGAGATTAAAGATGTCCTAAATGTCCAACTTTTGCAAGTTGCTGTACCACTCCATCATCTCTAAAGTCAACTACTCCTGCTCCCTTCAATACTCTCCCTCTTGCCTTTGGGTTCCGTAATTCAGTGCAACGTCTCATGGAACTCATGAACCATATCAAGGAAATGGCACAGGCAGTTGTGAAGGCTGGCAAGTCCCAAATCTGTGGGTCAGGTATAGGCTTCACCTGACTCATGTGGTCGTAGCGGCCAATGAACCCAAACCAGCAGGCTCACAAGGCTGCGGAAGCTGGTGAATCAGGTCAGACAATAGGCTGCTGACCCATGGGGCTGTGGAAGCTAACAAATCCCAGAATCGGCAGGTCAGACCGCAGGCTGCTGGCTAAAGTTCCAAGAACCAGAGGTCAGACTATGATAAGCCAGACACAGGATCCAGATATATATAGAGAGAAAGAGACAGAGAGACAGAGAGAACCCTGCTGAAGAACCTACATATATGCACTGGATGAAGGCCACAGCCCAGGGATGGTCGTGGCTTGAGTAAGACTGGGACTTGAGTCAAGTCCTCCTGCAAGGCTATGACTCAAGATACATTCCAAAACAATCCTGTCTTTTTAACATATAGAGGTTAGGATTTACAACACATAAATTGGAGAGTCATTAGGATACTTACATCAGATCACAAAATGGGGGACAGCCACACAATACTGGGAATCATGGCAAAGCTAAGCTGACACACAAATCCAAACATCACAGATTCCATATACCTTATTTGCATAGTCCCATTCAATCACTGTGTGTGAGTCACAAAGACTATGTCTAAAAGGGCCATATTAAGTAATTCATTATACCACAAATTCATATGCTAGCTCAGGACAAAATGCTTGTGTACCAAATACCTAACAAGAATCTATACTTTCACCTCAGGTTGATCACTAAGCACAGACTCAAGTTGGTAAGACTAGGAAAGGTGTATTTTTGTTCTGTTTTGATTTTCTTTGTCCTCCTTTTTTTTCTCTTTCCTTCCTACCTTTCTTCCTACCTTCCTTCCTTCTTTCCTACCTTCCTTCCTTCCTTCCTTTTTTCCTTCCTTCCTTCCTTCTTTTCTTCCTTCTTTCTTGGAGTACTAGGAAATCTCTTTTGAAACACTAGCTCATAATGCTTGACAACAGCGTTTTCAATGTCCATGTACATGCAAGAGGGCAGTCATTGCAAAAGATTCAGTGGGGCTTGCTGAGCAGATGAACTAACACAGACTTAAATAATTTAAAAAATCCAAACAGTGGGGAAAGGGAAAAATCTGAATCTTAGAGCTAACACACTGTAATATTCAACAACACCAAAAAAAATCAAAAGGCATAAAAAGATACAGAAAAGCATGACCTGTTCAAAATAATACAGTATAGATACAAAAATCGTCTTTGTAGAAGCCCAGATAATGGACATACTAGGAGTTTTTGAATCAATGGTATTATATATGTTCAAAGAACTAAGGGAAAACATAAGCAAAAAAACTAAAGAAAAGCAGCAAAATTCATAAACAAACATAAATACATAAAACAATAAAGAAATATACCTATAAATTAAAGCCAAACAGAATTACTGGAGTTGAAAAATACAATAACTGAAATGAAAAATTTTCTGGAGATGCTCAACAGCAGATTTTAGCTGGCAGAAGAATCACTGAAATTGAAAATAAGACAATTGAAATTACTGAGTTTGAGGAGCAAAAAGAAAGAAGAATGCAGAAAAGTGAACAAAATCTAGTGTAATTGTGGAACACCATTAAGCAAACCAACATACACATCATAAATACCCCAGAAGGAGAAGAGAAAGTGGAAAGAGTAGAAAGAATATCTCAAGAAATAATGGCAGAAAAAATTTCAAATTTGACAAAGGACATGAGTTTACATACAAGAAGCTCAACAAATTCCAAGTAGGAAAAACCCAAAGACACCCACACTGAGACAGATTATAATCAAACTCTCAAAAACCAAGATAAAGAGATAGTCTTGAAAGTAGCAAGAAGAAGTGAATCATCACATACAAGAGATATCTAATAATATTAAGTGCTAATTTCTCCTCAGAAACCTCGGAGGCCATCAGGCAGTAGGATGACATATTTAAAATGCTGTAAGAAAAATACAGTCAATCAAGAATTCTGTATCTTGCAAAACTGTCTTCAAGAATAAAAGTGAAATTAACATATTCAAGATAAACAGAACCAAAAGGAATTCATTATGATTAGAACTGCCCTACAAAAAATTCTAAAGGAAATCCTTCAGATTGAAATGAAAGAACACTAGATAGATACTCAAAGCTGTATGCAAAAAAAATTCTCCCGTAGAAGAAATTACAAGCATAGATATGAGAACTAGTTTTATGATATCTTTTATATTTGTAATTCTGGTTATGTTGTACATAATTTAAAATGACAAATGCATAGAAAATAAATAAATATAAATTTATATTGTTTAGTAAATGATATATAAACATGTAATTTGTAATAACAACTTAAAGGGAGAGGAGGAGCTGTATAGGAATAGAGTTTTTATATGTTATTGAAGATGAAATGGTATCAATTTAAATTAGGTTGTAATAAATTTAGGAAGATAAATGTACTCCTCAGGGTAACCACAAAGAAAATATCAAACCAATATGCACAAAAGAAAAGCAGAACAGAATCAAAATGTTTCACAACAATAAATTAACTAAACATAAAAGAAAGAAAGTATTGGAGGAAATGAATAACAAAAAAAGGTATGACATACAAAAATTTGATACTGATAGCAAAATGACAGAAATAAGTCCTTCCTTATTGGTAATTATTTTAAATGTAAATGAATTATACTTTCTAACCAAAAGGCAGAGAATTCCAAAATTAGTTAAAAAACATGACCCATCCATATGCTGTCTAGAAGAGATACACCTTATACCTCAAAACACAAATTGGTTAAAAAATGAAAGGATGAAAAAAAAATTCCACATAAATAGTAACCAAAAGTTACTGAGTGGAGTGGCTGTATTAATATCAGAAGTAATAGAATTTAAGTCAAAATCTGTCAGAAGAGACAAAGCAGGGCATTATATAATAATAAAAATGTTGACTCATCCAGAAGATATAACAACAATAAATATATATGCACCTTATATCAGAAATCCAAAATATATGAAGTAAACACTGACAGAACTGAAAGGAAAGGGAGTTCTACAACAATAGCTAGTGACTTCAATTCGCCACTTTTAATAATGGATAGAATATCTAGAAAGAAGATCAATAACTAAATATAGGATTCGCATACCCCTATAAAATGGACAGAAACCCTACTGTCATAGTGGTTAAGAGCTACAGCTGCTAACCAAAAGGTTGGCAGTTCAAATCCACCAGGCACTCCTTGGAAACCCTATGGGGCAGTTCTACTCTATCCTATAGGGTCGTTATGAGTTGGAATCAACTCGATGGCAATGGGTTTGGTTTTTTGGGTATAAAATGGACTGCCAGAAGAACGAACAAATCTGTCATGGAAGAATTCTCCTTAAAAGTGAGGATGATGAGACTTCGTCTCATGAACTTCGCACATGTTATCAGGAGGGACCAGTCCCTGGAGAAGGACATCATCTTTGATAGACGGTCAATGAAAAGTGGAAGACCCTTAACAAAATAGATACAGTGGTTGCAAAAATGGGCTCAAACATAGCAACAACTGTGAGGATGACACAGGAATGGGCAGTGTTTTGCTCTGTTGTATATAGTTCACTACGTGTCAGGACCAACCAGACAACACCGAACAACAACAGCAACATAAAAATGACCAGACAGAACAGACACATATGAAACACTCCACCAAACAATAGGACAATACACATTCTTCTCCAGAGCACATGGATTATTCTCCAGGAGAGACCACAAATTACCTCACAAAAAGGATTCTCAATAAATTAAAAGTTTGAAATTATACAATGTATCTTCTCTGACCACAAGAGAATGAAGCTAGAAATTGATAGCAGAAGGAAAATTCAAAATTACACAAATATGTTAAAATTAAACAACACAATATTAAGCAATGGATCACAGAAGAAATTGAAAAGACAATCAGATAATTGCTAAAAAATGGTCAAAAATAAACAACTCAGAACACCATTAACAGCTGCTATGCAGGTTTAATACACAACTTTAAATTTGGGCAGCATGTCATTACCAAGTATAATATCAGTGCTTCAATTATTTAAGATTTCCAGGGTACTTACATATAATTTAATCAGAAACTTTGAACAAAAAATGTTTGATTGGTTGACGATTACGTCAGGATACGTAAATCTTTTAAGTGAGTAGTATACGCTCAACATTATCAAAGCTTAAATAGAAATCTTACTAAGACAACACAAGATCTGTGACCTACGATTGTAAGACCTCGGGAGTCTTGGAAACAGGACACGTTCATTAATCTTCAATTGTTTTCTGCAAGAATAAGTTCCAAGCGTTTGAGTGAGCCTGTTCAACTAATTACAATTATGTGAAACAAGAAAAGCTGCTTCTGAAGGTTAGTTACAGTTTAAGGCATAACTATAAACTTTAAGAGGAACCAGTCCCTGGGGAAGGACACCATGGTTGGTAAAATAGGTCAGTGAGAAAGGAAGACCCTCAATGAGATGGACTGACACAGTGTCTACAACAATTGTCTCAAACATAGCAACCATTGTGGGGATGGCACAGGACCAGGCAGCATTTCATTCTGTTGTACATACAATTGCTATGAGTCGGAACCGAATTGACGGCACCCAACAACACATAGCACACAGGTTTATGACATTTAATAAGATGGCCTTCAATGTTGTGGGCAAGAAAACTGTTTTCATAAACTAAAACTTATATTTCATAAGGTAAATGAAAATGAAATCACAACATACCAAAATTTATAGGATGCAGCAAAAGCAGTGCTCAGAAAGAAAGTTGTTGTGATAAAAAAAAAAAAAAAACCTACTTTAAAAAGAGAAGAAAGATCTAAAATCAATTACTTCAGCTTACAATTTGATGAACTGGGAAAAGAAGAGCAAACTACACCCAATGCTACCAGAAGAAAATAAAAAAAGAGGTTGGAGATAGATTAAAATAGAGACTAGAAAAACAACAGAGGAAATCAACAAAACCAGAAGTTGGTTGTTTTCTAAAAACTAGAAAATTGAGAAATTTTACCTGACAAAAAGAAAGGAGAGAAGATGCAAATATGTAAAATAAGAAATGAAAGTGGGGACATTACCAGTAACACTACAGAAAGAAAAAAAGGTTATAAAAGAGTACTGTGAAGAATGTTATGTCAATAGATTAGATAACCTAGATGAAATGGACAAATATCTAGAAACACAAGTCGTTGTTGGTGCCCTCAAGTAGGTTCTGACTGGTAGCAACCCTACGTAAAACAGAACAAAACACTGCCCAGTCCTGCACCATCCTCACAATCATTGTTATGCTTGAGCCCATTGTTGCAGCCACTGTGTCAATCCTTCTCATTGAGGGTCTTCCTCTTTTTCACTGACACTGTATTTTACCAAGCATGATGTACTTCTCCAGAGACAGGTCCCTCCAGGTAACATGTCCAAAGTAAGCAAGACAAGGAGCATTCATTCTAGTTGTACTTCTTCCAAGACAGATTTGTTCATTCTTCTGGCAGTCCATGGTAGATTCAATATTCTTCGCTAACACTATAATTCAAATGTGTCAATTATTCTTCGGTCTTCCTTACTCATTGCCCAGCTTTTGCATGCATATGAGGCGACTGAAAACACCCTGGCTAGGGTCAGATACACCTTAGTCCTCAAAGTGACATCTTTTTTTTTTTTTTTTTTTAATATTTTATTGTACTTCAGGTGAAGGCTTACAGAACAGATAGTTTCTCATGTAACAGTAACACACATGCTGTTTTATGACATTGGCTAACAACCCCACA
>NW_004443991.1:4996381-5017121 GCF_000243295.1 Trichechus manatus latirostris | reverse complement strand
GGCTGAGTTCTTTATCTCTTCATTTGATGTTCTAGGGTTTCAGGATTGTTGATTCTCTGTTTGGCTTAGTTTTTCAGATCTTTGTTGTGGAGGGAACGGCGTGGTGCTTCTGCCTACACCGCCATCTTGCCGGAGTTTTTTTTTTCAAAGTGACATCTTTGTTTTTAACACTTTAAAGAGATCTTTTGCAGCAGATTTGCCCAATGCAATACGTCATTCGATTTCTTGACTGCTGTTTCTGTGGGCGCTGATTGTGGATCCAAATAAAATTCTTGACAACTTCAATCTCTTCTCTGTTTATCATGTTGTTGCTTATTGGTCCTGTTGTGAGGAGTTTTGTTTTCTTTATGTTGAGGTGTAATCCATACCGAAGGCTGTAGTCTTTGATCTTCTTCAGTAAGTATTTCAAGCCCTCTTCACTTGGAGCAAGCAAGATTGTGTCAGCTGCGTATCACAGGTTGTTAATGAGTCTCCCTCCAATTCTAATGCCAAGTATTTCTTCATATAGTCCAGCTTCTTGGATTATTTGCTCAGCATACATATCGAATAAATATGGTGAAAAGATACAATCATGATGCATACTTTTTCTGATTTTAAACCACACGGTATCCTCTTGTTCTTTTTGAATAATTGCCTCTTAGTCTATGCACAGGTTCTCCATGAACAGAAGTGTTCTGGAATTCCCATTCTTCACTGTGTTATCCATAATTTGTTATGATCCACATAGTCGGATGCCTTTGCATAGTCAATAAATCCCAGGTAAACATCTTTCTTGTATTTTCTGCTTTCAGCCACAGTAGGACAAACTGACAGACTAGTGGTGATTTATTAGACTAAGCAATCTCAATTACTGCCAGCTTTAGATAAATTTTTTTTTACACATATAAAACCTCTTCCCTATCCATTATCCTCATCATACAGTTGGATCCCCATCTTAAACCTTGCGTTTACGCCATCCTACCCTTGGAATCGCTTTGAGACACTTCTGAATCTATTTATTTTCTATCAAAGCTTATCTGCTGTGACTCTTTCCCCAAGTGAGGTCTTGCTCTTGGCTTTCTGTCACTTGAAAAGTATATGATATATTTTAATCCTGTATTAAATATGGACAGTAGGCGAGACGAGAAGGCAGAGAGGGTCAGGAGCTGGTTGAATGGACACGGAAAATCTGGAGTGGAAAGGATGAGTGTGCTGTCACAGTATAGGGAGAGCAATTTGGGTCACAAAACAATGTATGTATAAATTTTTGTATGAAATACTAACTTGAATTGTAAACTTTCACTTAAAGTACAACAATAAATAAAATAAAAAAAATACGGACAGCAATTTTATTTTTGCCCTCTTCCTTATTTAGCATTTGAATACTTTATCCCATGAGAAAGAAGGTCCACTAATAGGATACTAGATTATTTGGCAACTACAAAGAGGAAGATAATTTTGAGCATGGAAAGCTAGCTGGCGACCCTCAGCCACCCCACATGGAGAATCACCAGCAGGAAAGAGTAGACCTGACAGCACAGACTCTCAACTCTTAAATTTTTGACTCGAAACTCTACATATGGAAATTATTTTATTGATAACCATAAATCAGAAAAGTACATGAAAGTGTAGGGAAGAACCTAATTCACTCTCAGCACCCCACAAACATTTAATCAAATAAGGAAACACTATTTCAATAGACTGTTATGTTCATATTTGTTTTCTTCATTAATTGATTATAAAGAATGAATATAGATGATTTCTAATTTGTTGTTTACTTATCACCACTCATTGACATAATAAAATTTGCATACGTCATTCGTTTTCTGGTACCTGCTGTTTAAGCATGTATTCTGTTCTTTTTCAATCGGTCAGTAGTCTGTCTCTTTTATTCTACTTAGTAAATACATTGACAATATTCAAAATATGAGCTGAAACATCTACTATTTTAGGTATTTTTTTTCCTCCCTTATTTTCTATAAAAGTTCCCTTCTTAAGGTAAACAAAGGTATATAGAGAAAGTTTGATCAACAAGTGTGGCAGGAAGCCATTTTCACAGTCAATTAGAGAAGCAGAAATGAGAAGCACTATCCTCCTGACTCTTCAGCATCTATTGCTCCCAGCTCGCCAGGCAAATTGTTCATGTGTGTGAAGTTCACAGTGGAACCCTGGCAAGTCTGTCACTGTAATATAGTCCATAAAATTCTACATAGGGATCAGTACAACTGCAAGCAATTCTCACACATTCATGACACTCCCTCAGTAAGAGATTTTTAGAAAAAACAAAACAAAACTTTTGTTATCTATTATGAAGAAAACGGCTTTAATAGTGCTTATCTTATTTGACTAAATTTAATACATATTAATTATAAAAATTATTGAAAACTTAGTATAAAAAAACAAAGATTATCCATAAACCCATACTAAAATGCATACACGTGTACTTACATTTATGAACACATACTCTAAGGTTCTCATAGGGTATTAATTTTTCAGATTAGTTTCTGGTCTCCTCTGAGAAATTGAATGACTACCTCATGTGTATTTTATATCTTGACAACCCAATCGAATATTCTAAACACCAGGAACTGAGAAAAAAATGAGCCTCTATATTGGATGATTTGGACAAATTATTTATCCATTGTTTATGGATATCATAAATCTATATTTACCAATCATAGTATATCCTTTATCTGTTTTCTCTGGCTAGGGATGATGCACCATTTGGTGTACCGGTTCACCATCTTTTCCCCAGGGTGCCAGGTACAGAACAAGCGCTCAATAAGTATTTGTGGATAAATGTGAATGAGTGATTGCAGCATACAGTCAGCACTTTAGTGTACCAGGGGCCGGTGTAGGCTTTGTAGAGCCTGATATATATACAATTGGGGATCCACCTTTAAGGAAAAGAATATAAAGACATGAATACAAAATTAGAAAGCATCCAGGGCCTTAGAAAGGGCCTCTGCAAGGGAGGACCTCTGAAGCTTAAGCTTTATTAGTTCCTTGGTAAATTCACCCCTGCCTCTATTATATTCGTCAAGTAGTTCTTGTTAGTTGCAGTGGAATGGATTCCACCCAGGGACCTCTATATTTGTCATACTAGTCTTTAATATTTTTTTCTTAACATCATCTGTTCTGATGTATCTTTTCTCCCTGTCACCAGACTTTATAGTTATATCGACATAAGGGTCTATTGAATCTTCTTGTTTGTGAATGCAGACACTTTATTTTATAAGAACACGCTTGATTTGCTTCTTCCCATGGTCTTTTGTTTTGAATTGCTTTATCTTTTCAAATGTTTCATGGTTACTCTGTTCACTCATACTTATAAAGGGATTTCCACACTCACACAGTATTAGAAATAGAGATAAAATCTCTCAGAAACTCTGTTTTCCGAACCCATTCTTTAACACCAGTATGAATGTATGAAATGTTTACTTAGCCCGGATCCATATGCTTGTTTGTTTTCTACGTCACCTAGCGCATCCTGGCACTACCTTGGATGCTTCTCCCTCACCCCATACTTTCCATATGGCATTATTATCCTGTTAAGATCTAACCAGGGTCATGCCATTTTTTCTTTTTGTTTCCTAGACGAGCACCAACCAATAGCATGTGAGCCACAAGAAAGAGCTACATATGTGATTTTAAATTTCTTAGTTGTCAGCTTGAAAAAAAAAAATAGTAAGAAGAAACAGATGAAATAAATTTTAGTGTTGCATTTTATCTAAACCACTATTTCCAAAATGTCATAATTTCAACCTGTAATTAATATAACAATTATTAACGAGATATTTCAAATTATGTTTTGCTCAAAAAATTTTGAAAGCTGGTGTGTATTTCAACTAGCTACATTTTACATGCTCAATAGGCACATGTGGGTAGTGGCGACTGAATTGGGAAGCACAAATCTAGACCCTTGGTGCCAAGGACAAGCTGATGACAGGCAGCAGTAAGCTCACTCTTTGGAGTGTCATGCATCCCCTGACATGTCTCCAGACGCTCAGGGGTGACCAAAACCCCGTTGCCATCGAGTCAATTCTGACTCATAACAACCCTGTAGAGTAGAACTGTCCCATAGGGTTTCCAAGGTGCTCCTGGTGGATTCGAACTGCGCATCTTTTGGTTAGAAGCCGTAGTTCTTAACCACTACGCCACCAGGGAGAGGTGCTAAAAGCAGCTTTCCTTGTACAAACCCCTTATCTGTCTAAGCTTAAGATTATTAGAAAGTTTCTTCTACCACATTTTTCACTTACCTCCCACAATATTAGCCGTTCTATCCATCATAGTAAGTTAAAATCTGCTTGGCTTTTCCTTTAATCTGATGCTGTTGTTGGGTACTGTATAGTTGATTTTCGACTCGTAATTACCCCCTATGACAGTGTAGAATTGCCCTATAGGATTTTCTAGGTAGTAATCTTTATGGGAAGGAGCCCTGGTGGTGCAGTGTTTAATGTTCCACTGCTAACAAAAGGTCAGCAGATGGAACCCACTGGCCATTCCGTGGGAGAAAGATGTGGCATTCTTCTTCCATAAACATTTACAGTCTTGGAAACCCTATGGGGCAGTTCTACTCTGTCCCATAAGGTTGCTGTGAGTAGAAATCAACTCATGGGCAACGTGTTTGGTTTGGTTTTTTAATCTTTACCGGAGCAGATTGCCAGGTCTTTCTCCCAGGAAGCCACTGAATGAAATTGAACTGCCAAATTTTCAGTTAGCAGCTAAGCGCTTGTGCTACATTAGAAGCATTTTTTTTTTTTTTTTTTTTTTAGTATCTCACATATAACAGCCACTCTTAGTTTTCAGAGCAGATGCCCATTTTTTCCTACTATATTTTTGTAATTCATTGTCATTCCCTCTTTTTTTAAATTTTCAATAGGATCTGGATGTTTAAAAGTTAAAAATTTTCCCTCAATTACTATCATATCCAGTACACTTTTAGAGTGTATTTTAGAAACTCTAAAAGGTAGCCTGAGTGCATTATAGAGAAACATATTTCTTCTTAAAAGTTAGATATTTATTGGAAACCAGGTGCCATTAGAAGAAAGGAATCAATGTGTGCCAGGCAGAGTAGACTGTAGTCTAAAAAAAGTAATGGGTAAACAATATGATAATTCATGTTATAAAACTAAATCCAAATATTCTTTTCCTTTTAAATGATGCAATTTTTTTTTATTTCCTAACAAAATTAAAGCTAATTTTATTATACATTTTGTTTTACTATCATTTTGTATAGTATTTCTTCAAAGCATAGAGCAATACTTTTCTTCTAATCTTACCACATGTGTGTTTATGCATATGGGTATGTGTATGATTTACAATACCAAGAGCTAAATTTACTAACTGGCTTTGAAAGCAAATGCATGCAACTTTATATTCAGTGCTTGGAAACTATACTTGACATTGTTGGATGTAACCTGTCTAATAAAACATGTTACTGAAAGTGTCCTAGGCAAATTTCTAAAATTTTATTGAACACTTGTAGATCTGTACTGCATTTTCAGAAGAAAGACCTGGTGATCTGTGGGGCTATATGCCATTTAAACATGGCTGCACTATTGACAACCGCAGCCCCCACAGGCCTCTATGCTGTATACGACATGTTAGAGACTTGTCAGCGATAAGAAAGAGATTAGGCACTACTTGTTTTCCCAAACCTATTGTCCTGTTAGTGATTGGCTTGTTTACCTGAATTCCTTCTCCCTTGCCCAAAACTTATTGTTACTCACCCAAAGCCCATTGTTCTGTTATTTGCTTCACTGCTTGCTGCACTGACTATAAATAAACTCCTGGGACTGGAGACGGGGGTCAACTCCTCAGAGTGACCCTCCTGGCCCCACTTCTCTGTAAGAGTTGTGTTTGGCTACTGTCTTCGCCACCCCGACAACCATCACCGCTGCGACAGTGATCTACTTTTGAAAATTCAGTCATTGAAAAGTCTGTGGGGCATAGTTCTGCTCTGACACACACAGGGTCATCATCAGAATCGATAGCTGGTTTCTGGTATTGCATTTATAAAATATAAATATTATTGATAGTTTCATAATTGACTGATACTTATAAAGTACCTACTATGGTTAAAAACTTGGCTGCTAATCCACCAGTCCCTCCTTGGAAACCCTATGGGGCAGTTCTGTTGTGTCCTATAGGGTCCCTAAGAGTCAGAACTGACTCGACGGCAATAGCTTTTTTTAAAATGTGTCTAGAGTAGTTTAAAAGTCATCATATTTAATTTGTACAATAGCAGTCTGAGTTAGGTATTAGCCTTGTTTTCTAGATGACAAAATTAAAAGTTGCAAAGATGGAGTCCCGATGGTGCAGTTTTAGTTCTTGGCTGCTAACTGAAAGGTTGGAGGTTCAAACCCATGAGAAAGACTTGCTGATCTACTTCTGTAAAGAATATAGACAAGAAAATCCTATGGGGCAGTTCTTCTGTCACATAGGATCTCTATGAGTCAGAATTGACTGTAATGCACTCAATAAAAACAAGACAGATCAAATATCTTATTGAAAGCTACAAACCTTTTAAGTGCTCTACTGCTACATCCAAGCTCAGGGCTCATCCTAATGCTCATTTTTTTCCTGAGTTTGTGTCTTGTTTTCTTTCTTGCTTGCTTGCTTGCTTTTCTTCTTTTAATAGTTGCAAGGATAATAGAAAGGGAGCTAGTTTCTATTGCTGTTATTTACAAATTTCTTGAAATTATTGTGTAGAAAAATGTGTAAATGGAGCATGGTTAAAAGGGAGAAAAATATACATCTCCATAGCAACAGGAGACATATTAATATTAACAACAAAACAATGCATTTATATTACTGTTTCCATTTGGATAGGTTTTTAAAGCATTTTCACAAAAAGTCCTTTAGAGAAAGAGGACATCTTGATTTAAAAGATAGTTATCTTTAAGGAAGATCAATGTACACGATAATGGGTCTTGGAAATCAATCCCACCATTTCTTTGTTTGTATCCATCATAGTCTCAATATATATTTTATTTACTTAGGGTCAAAGTTTATTAAAATGTCTTTGGAGTCTTACCCACCAAGCAGATTCACATAGTATTAAATGCCATCCACCGATAATACCTAATGAAGAATGTAGACATTTGGAGAGGGAAAAGTTGGTATAACAAAAAAATAAAAAAGAAGAAGCAGCAGAAGAAAAGAAGGGGGGGGGCTGAAAATTGGACCTGACAATAATACAATTGAAAATGTCCCAAACTCTGAAAATTACGGAAGTGGAAATTAATTCAATTTTTGTCTCAAGATAGTACTTACAGTGCTTACTTCTCCTTTCAATTATAGTGTGTATTCATGCTCCTATCCTTTACCACTTTAATTTTACAATCCAATAGGCTAACAATTGCCTTAACTGCTTTAGTACATATTGTTTGATGCCCTTGGTGTTATTCATGGTTAATAGCCAGGCTGATGATGAGTCCTCCATTTGTTTCAATTCCTGCTAAAGAAACAAAGATTGCTTGCCCAGGCTGCTGACATAGCCTTCTCAGAAAGAATAAGGTCATCCATGATTACTGTTTCTTCTCAGGTAACCAGAGGCAGAGGGTACTACCGACAACTTGTTAGTGAAGTTTTCAGTTAGCGGCCAATTAGTCCCCAGCATAGAAGTTCTGTTATATTCTGCAGCATAACAAAGCAGCGGTTTTAAATCACTGGTTGCCTCTTTGTACCTTTAAATGTTACCTGACCTGTCTTGTCGGCACACGAATTTCATCAATTTGTATAATAATAGGTCTAGTCTTTAACTGAAAGGTATAGAAACACTTACGGGCATTTGGACATTAATCTGTGTTAAACTGTGAAGAAATTCTTTTGAAATTGAAAATTACAGCCATATTAATAACGTTCTCTTGGGCTGTGAACAGTAAGTGCCAAGAAGCTCTTTCCCCCTTAATGATTAACTGCTTTTTGGAAAGCACTACCATTTACCACATGTGAATTTCTTGCTTTGTAGATCAGACATGACTAAGAACACTAGGTGGTTGGCTCTTGTGAATAGATTTAGAAAGTACTAATTATAAGACTAACATACCACAATCATGCTTAATTTATGTAACTCCCTTAATGCAAAATGAGTGTTCCCTATGCAGCATACTGAGATGAAAACAATAGCATTTTTACCTTTTGTTACCTTTTGTTTACCTTTTGTTTACCTACTTACTTGTAGGGTACGATGGAAGACAGGCAATAAGAATTTTTTGACTATGTAACCTTAAAAAATAGAGTTATTTGTAATAGTCATACAAAAATGTTAAACAGAATACTTTCTATAGGTTTCAAATTTAAAATAGGTTTTGTATTTCACATTGTATTTAAAACTGTTTCTGAATGAATAGTCAGTGTGAATAATTAGGAATGTAACCTCTATCACGGTTTAAATATAATTT
The DNA here is from genome assembly GCF_000243295.1 of Trichechus manatus latirostris. Classification (NCBI taxonomy): domain Eukaryota; kingdom Metazoa; phylum Chordata; class Mammalia; order Sirenia; family Trichechidae; genus Trichechus; species Trichechus manatus. The sequence continues at coordinate 5,008,734 of NW_004443991.1, read as the reverse complement.
TATATCACGTGCCTTTTTAGAGGTCATAACACTAAATAGGTAAATATTTTATGTTTTTAATTAATAATATACATGCTAGAAATTAAATATTTCTGAATAGAACATGTTATGTATTGAATTGTGTCCCTCCAAAATATGTGTTGGAATCATAACCCCTATGATTCTGTAGAGGTTGGAGCCCTGGTGGTGCAGTGGTTAAGAGCTACAGCTGCTAACCAAAAGGCAGACAGTTCAAATCCACAAGCTGCTCCTTGGAAATCCTATGGGGCAGTTCTACTCTGTCCTATAGGGCCACTATGAGTCGGAATTGACTCAATGGCAACGAGTTTAGGTTATACCTGTGGATGGAATCAATTTTAGAATAGGGCTTTCTTTGTTATGTTAATAAGGCCATATCAGCTTAGGACATATGTTAAGCCTAATCATTTCTGAGTGATATAATGAGCAACATAGACACAAACGCAGGCAAACACAAATGGGAAAAGACAGGCACCAACTGGATATCACAAGAAACTGAGGAACACTGGATTTTTTCCGAGTGGACAAAAAGAGAGCATTTCTCTAGAGCCAGTGCCTTGAAGCTTCCTAAGTTGTGAGAAAGTAAATTTCTGTTTGTTATACCCATTTGTGGTATCTCTGTTACAGCAGCACTAGGGTACTAAGACAGAACATATGATGGAAACATTATAGGCTTTTGTTAGATTTTAGTAATTATATAATTACATCAGTTAGAAGAGAAGTGACAGAATGCAAGATAAATGTTCTGAATTATAGTTCCATCCATATACATTTCTATCTTCAGTGTCAGAAAACAAAATAAAATAAAGATCAATTAAGTTGGGAGTTAACATTTGAAAAAAAACAGAAAAACCAAACCCGTTGCTGTCAAGTTGATTCAAACTCATAGCACCCTTATAGGACAGAGTAGAACTGCCCCATATGATTTCCAAGGAGCACCTGGTGGATTTGAACTGCGGACCCTTTGGTTAGCAGCTGTGGCTCTTAAACACTACACCACCAGGGTTTCCAAACATTTCAAAGAAAGGCAAATTGAATAAAACCTAATAGATGGCAGAAAGTTAAGACTATTTTATTTAAAAGAATAAACGGTATAGATTTTCATATTATGTTAAAATTTAAACAAGCACATGAAACTATGAGCGTATATTTAAACAGAACTAAAACCCTCAGCATGGACATGTGCCACTCTGGCTTTTAAAAGCAATAAACAAGAAATATGAATATTCAGCCAAAGCAAACGTACAATGAGGAGACTCCAAAATTAAACTTTAAAAGATAAACACTTAGATAACATGATAAAGATAACATTTGGTGAGTTCCAAACAAGAATTGCTAAAAAAAATTAATATTTAAGCCATATCATTTAATGCTCTGTACAATACATACATATAGGAAAACATACATAGATAGACAGTATGTTTTCCTATGAAGAGTATTATCTTTAAGAAAAGAATTTAACTTCCTTGGATTTTTTTTTTCATGATAAGAAATTGTATAATAGGGAGTCTAATCAAACTACTACGTAGTTATAATAAGTAATAACAGAAATTATTTTAAAACAATATTCCTCTTCTTAAATATTCATTGCAAAAAGAATTTGCCTCATAGAAGCACTATTTTTAAAAATTGTGTGTGAAATTAAAGTGGAAATAAGACTTATCTATTGGGAGAAATATTTTAAAGATATATTTATTTATTTGGCACACATTAAACCAGACCTAATGTATCTCTTCATCTTGCTTACTTAGACAAGTCATCAAGAAAGACCAATGGCTAGGGAAGAACATCACGTCTGGTAGAGGGTTAACAAAATAGAGGAAAACCTTCAATGAGATGGATTGACACAATAGCTGCAACAGTGGGATCAAACATACCAATGATCATGAGAGTAGTACAGGACAAGTAACATTTCCTTCTGTTATGCATAGGATCACTAAGAGTCAGAGCCCGCTCAAAGGCAGCTAACAACAACAGCATGTGTGTCAGGCACTTGCTAGGGGCAAAACACCATAAAGAACCAAGATACAATGGCAACCTTGTTTTTTGTTGCTATCAAGCCAATTTGGATTCATGGTGACCCTGTGTGTGACAGAGTAGAACTTCTCCACAGGGTTTTCTTGGTTGTAATCTTACCAGAAAGAGATTAGCAGGGTTTTTCTTCCACAGTACTACTGGGTGGGTTGGAACCACCAATCTTTACGTTAGCGGTCAAGCACATTTACGCCAGCAAAGGACCCTATAATCACAATAAGGATCACCTACTAGGTATCAAACGCGTGCTAGCCATTATGCTAAAAACTTTATTAATTTAAATCATTAAATCTGCACAACAATTTAATGTTTTATCCTAATGTTCTAGCTAAGAAAATTAAGACTGAGAGAAGTTAAATAATTTTCTCAATATGGGCACCAAGAAGAGCCGAAGATGGAAAATTGCAAATCTATTGGTAGTGCAGGTATGAATTTAAAAGCGTAAGTCAGAAATATCATTAAATACTACAACAATTACCATATCTTTTCACAAATAGCATGTCCAGGTAAATAACGCACACACACGTAACTCGCAGAAATGACAAAATTATTGAAAAACGTTCTGGCATGACGCATCCATGCATATACCCTCATGTCTGGTGGCGTTTCCAGAAGTGAATTTCGGCCTCATCCACCCTCACTGAATAGTCAAAAAATGTTACTTTTTGTCGTATTTGTATAATAAAGGTATAAACCACAGCCAAGAAGTTATGGATCGAGTTTGGTAGTACCCTGGTAATTGAAAAATACACAATTAAAACTGCACGTTTGCTCTGGGGCAGTTCCCTGGCCGGACCCGAGAGCCGCGGAGTTCTTTGTAGCTGATCTCCGTCCAGGTGTGTGTCAAGCCAGAGACCGGCAGAGGGCTGCGCGCCAGGCTGCCACAGCCAGAGCATGGAGGTGGGGGTCCCTTGCCAGGCGGCGGCTGCTGCCCGCGCTCGCCTGGTTCTGCGGTGCCGACCCCACACGAAGGTGGGCGGCAGGACCGTGTGTGTACGTGCGTGCGTGCGCGTGCGTGCGTGCGTGCGTGCGTGCGTGTGTGCGTGCGTGTGTGTGTGTGTGTGTAGGCACTCACTAACCCGACCGCTTTGCCCTGTGGCGTTTGCAGGGGGTGGGGTTGGGGGTTGGGGAGATTCAAATAGCCAGAGGGAAGCGCCCGCTAGTCGATCAGCCGGTGGCCTCGCCCACCTGAGTGGCCTCTCAGGCCCGGGGTGCGCGGACACGCACACCTCCTGGCTAGGGTCGGCAGCCCTAGAGAGGGCTGTTTCCGGGACGGAGAAAGTGATTTCTTCCTGCAATGGAGAAAACCTTTTGAGATCAGCAAAGAATCCTGCCAGGAGAGGGGCTGCTTTAGAAACTTAAGTGTAGGCTTGTGAGGGTCTACTGCTAGGAACCAAACCTCCGTGTCAATGGGCACCAAGACGAAGACTTACATTAAATCCATTGGACAGAAAAAAAAAAGAAAAAAAAATGAAATTGAAGTCAGCAACATTTTTTTAAAAAAATATTGGTATAGCATACGCTTATTAAAATAATGTGAGTTGGGGAGTTGTGTGGTTCACAAAAACGTATAAAGCACGTGATATTTGTGTAAAATACTGTAAACCCTTTTGGAATGTCATCTGTAAACTGGCCACTAGAAAAGGGTCAATTTAACTGTTTTAAGAATTTTTTCAGCCCACTAGAAGGATTAGTATTCTTCAACCATGTGCTGGTTCCACAAGCTTGTCCTCAAGTAAGCTTGAATGTTAATCCAGTTGCTAGGAAATAATGTCAGACGTCTGCAGCCTCTTAATAGTTGTGTTTTAATGTTCGTGGCTCTTTCCGTCTGCTGGCTCTGGGTCACATAAGAAGAAGGTGGGCATGCAGAGTTGCCCCTGCTGAAAAGGTAGCACATGGAAGCCATCACCTGTGCCACCAGGGCTCCTTCCTTTGGTGACATTATATTATACTGATACCCCTGGCCCATTCCTTAGGCATTCTGGAATTTGAAAGTAATGAAAGAAATTACTGACACTATATTTTCCCCATATTGCTGTATTAATTTCTCTTTTCATCTGGTCTGGCATTTCCAACAGTAGAATTATTCTATTGAGTTAGATCACAAGAAAGGGGCATTCATTGCCTGCAAATATATAAAGTTAAAACGGACACACATTTTGACAGATGGATTAATAAATACTTCTTGATAAACTTTTACTCATAACCTGTATTATCTGTAAAATTTTGAAGAAATTTAATTTATAAAGTTTTATAATTCATAAAACTTCATTTCTCTAAACTGCAAATGAAATGGTAAGACAAAGTGATCTCAAGTTATTTTGAGCACTGATAGAGCAAAAATCCACAGAGTTACTTAGTGATTAGAAACGGCCTGGGCCTCACCATTTGTTTAAAAAAATGAATTAAGGCAGATATTTTAATTATTGGGCAGGAAAATACATAGCACACATGCATATGGGTGCCCTGGGTAGGTTTATGTCAGGAATATATAGGATGGAAGGAAGTGAATGTGGAAATTTTTGTCTCATTCAGGTATTAGTTAGACTTAACTGTAAAACTAGAAAACGTGGTTTCTTTCATGGTGTGATTCAGGATATGTTTGCTGCTTCTCCACAGGTGCAGATAGGGCTTTATTTATTCTGTTGTAAAATATAAATGAGTTTAGGAGGACAGTGAGCCATCATAAAGATGGAAATATTGTTGAGCATTATGAATAATATATAAATATATATTTTCATTTTTACTTGCCATAACCTAGAATAATTATTAGTGAATCACTTGAAACTTTGAATGTGTTTGGCTCAGAACATCTCTTTCTTATGTTAATGTAGTAACCTTTGACTCCATATTTGGACAATGCAACAATGTATATAAGATTTCTATAATTCTAGCTTTTAAAAGTAATATACTGTCAAAATTCCTGTCTCTAGCTGGTATTGTTATTTCCAAGACAAACATTTTACATTAAGCTAAATTAAGTGAATATTTATTAACTTCACACCACAATACAAAATTTGTGTTTGTTTTTTCAAGGTATCAGAACATAGATTATCTCTAGTCTCAAAATGTTTTATTCCTGCTGGTAGATGGGTGGCAAAACAGGAAAAGGCTATGAAAGATCCATTACAAACAAACCTTGAGAGAACTGCAAATTAGTACAATTGGACTTATGTATACTAACAAAGGAGCCCTGGTGGTGCAATGGTTAAGCGCTGGGCTGCTAACCTGAAGATTGGTGGTTCAAACCTACGCACAGGCTCAGCAGGAGAAAGACTTGGGATCTGCTTCCGTAAAGATTACAGCCAAAAAAACCCGTGGGGCACTTCTACTCTGTCACATGGGATTGCTATGAGTCAGAATCGACTTGATGGCACGCAACAACAACAATATGTATACTAACACCCTGTGGATACTAGCCTCAAAACAGGTTTTCTTTGCTCCTTTTGCTCCCATTATCACAACGATATTTCCAAACTTCTTCATACAATCAAATCATTAAAACATTAAATTGGCAAATACTGATTACAAAAAAAATAAAATGAAGTGAAAACTAGGTAGATGTATTTCACTGATTGGGAAACTGCAGCCAAAGATCTTCATAGACTCATTTCATTTTGTTTCCACTAAAGTTTGAAAACAAATCAAAATTTTATCATCATATTCTATTTTAGGTGAAGCTGAATATTTTCAGAGCATTCTTGGTCTTCTATTCACTAGGTATTACTGTTTGCACAGAAAATATCCATCTGTGGTGGTGGAGGGGAGGTGGTTTCAAAGGAGAGAAAAGACACTGAGAGTTTCTCCCTGATTTTTCTATTCATGCATCCTAGATCATTTAAACAACCTCAGAAATGTATTTTCTGTAATGCTTCTGGCTTTTGCAACACCCACGCCTATCACCCAAGGAACTACTGGTACCAGAGAGAATAAAGTAGAACAATGCTTTTCACTTCTTACTGCGTAACAGATTCACAAGGAGCCGTGGTGGTGCTGTGGTTAAGCACTCAGCTTCTAACCAAAAGATCGGCATTTCAAACCCACCAGCCGATCCACAGGAGAAGATGTGGCAGTCTGCTTCTGTAAAGAATTACAGCCTTAGAAACCCTATGGGGCAGTTCTACTCTGTCCTGTAGGGTTGTTTTGAGTTGGAATCCACTCAACAGCAACAGATTGGTTTGGTTTTTAATAGATTCACTCAATCCATTTGATAAAAACGTGCATCGAATTAACGTCTTCCCTACAAAATTCAGATCTCAAGGATTGGATATGGGAACCAGTAATTTGGGTTTTTAAAAATTACCTCAGGTGATTTGAATACAAGTCGTCCTTATCCTTGTGCATCTTTATTGCTCCGGATAATTCTTCATGAGTGACTTTTTCATCTACTTTCCCTTTTTTCAAAAAACATGGTGGGAAATGATAGAAAAATCTCACTTCAAGGAGAAAAGAACTAGTTAACTGGAGAAATAAAGATCTCTACACACTAAATGATAGTGAAAAACAACTTTAGACATTTTATTTAGAGATAGGTTATCAAAATAAATATTAAAGGCAATCACTAATTGATAAGAAGACAATTTATCAAACAGGAACTGAGAACTTGAGAAGTGTGTACTGCCAGATCTGGAGCAAAATCCTCCACTCTAGTAAGTGTTCTGAGCACCCCATCTTTTGATCACTCAACTCTCTTAAAAAATATCCAATGATGTCCAGTTACCAATCTCAATGATTCAATTTTCCTCATAATAGTGAACTTCTCTTCAAGATGAAATACTACAACCTTCCCTTTCAATATTTTCCCCATAGTTTCTTTAATGCTTAACAATCTTATCGCCCTTCCAAGTCCCCAATAACAGCTACCTTATCTGATCCCTTCCATAATTTCCTTTTCTTTTATATGGTTATTTCTAAAGTTAACTCTTTAGAAAACCAGTATATTGTATCTGCACTTTTCTTCTCTATATTTCTGTATGTAGTTTATTGCCTGTATCAAGCAGAGTAGCAGAGTGAAAAGAACATCGGACTAAGGATCCCAAGATTTGGATGATTTTGACTTAGCCATGTATGTTTCTCAGGTACACTTGGAAAAATAAGTAATAGTGTTTCTAAAATTATGATAATGATGCAAACCATTCATAAAGACCATATTAGGTTATATTCGTGAAATGGATGTAATTATTGTAAAATAATAAAAATATATAGTAAGGTATAGTTGGTATTTTTGATACTATTACTACTACAATTACTTTCAATCTGATACAACAAATGATATAGCTCGGATGTACATGAGTATGTGTGTATTTATATATGTATGTGTCTGTGTAAGTGTGTATATACTATATATAGGAAGAAGGACCTGGAAGTTTACTCCTGAAAAAAATTAGCCTTAAGAGTAGAAGTGGAACATTGTCTGTTATACTGCCAGAAAATGAGCCCTCTAGGTCAGAAGACACTCCAAATACGACTGGGAAAAAGCTGCCTTCTCAAAGGAGAAATCGATCTTAACGACAGGGATGGAGTCAAGCTTTCTTGACCTTCATTTGCTGTTGTGGCATGACTCAAAATGAGAAGAGACAGCCGCAAAAATTCATTAATAATTGGAAAGTGGAATGTATGAAGTATGAATCTAGGAAAATTGGAAGTTATCAAAAATGAAATGGAACGCATAAAAATCAATATCCTAGGCATTAAAACCTGTTGCTGTCAAGTAGATTCTGACTCATAGCAACCTGAAATGGACTGGTATTAGCCATTTTGGATCAGACAATCATATGGTCTACTACGCTGAATGACAAATTTGAAGAGGAATGGCGACACGTTTATCATCAAAAACAACATTTCAAGATCTATCCTGAAGTACAACACAGTCAGTGATAAGAAAATATCCATATGCCTACAAGGAAGAACATTTAATATGACTATTACTCAAATATACGCACCAACCACTAATGCCAAAGATGAGGAAACTGAAGATTTTCACCAGCTTCTGCAGTCTGAAATTGATCAAACATGCAATCAACGTGCATTGATAATTACTGGTGAATGAAATGTGAAAATTTGAAACAAAGAAGAAGGATTGGTAGTTGGAGAACATGGAATTGGTGACAGAAATGACACCAGAGATCTCATGATAGAATTTTACAAGACCAATGACTTATTCATTGCAAATAACTTTTTTCAACAACATAAATAGCAGCTATATATTTGAACCTCACCAGATGGAAAACACAAAAATCCAATCAACTACATCTGTGAAAAGAGATGATGGAAAAGCTCAATATCATCTGTCAGAACAAGGCCACAGGCCAACTGCAGAACAGACTATCAATTGCTCATATGCAAGTTCAAGGTGAAGCTGAAGAAAATTAAAACAAGTCCATGAGAGTCAAAATACAGCCCTGAGTGTATCCCACCTGAATCTGGAGACCATCTCAAGAATAGATGTGATGCACTGAACACTAATGACTAAAGACCAGACGAGTTGTTGGAAGACATCAAGGACATCATACATGAAGAAAGCAAAATGACATTAAAAAGACACGAAAGAAGGAAAAGACCAAAATGGATGTCAGAAGAGACTCTGAAACTTGCTCTTGAAAGTAGAGTAGCTAAAACAAATGGAAGAAATGATGAAGTAAAAGAGCTGAACACAAGATTTCAAAGGGCAGCTTGAGAAGACAAAGTAAAATATTACAATGGAGTTAGAAAACCAAGAGAAGAACACACTTGGCATTTCTCAAGCCAAAAGAACTGAAGAAAAAATTAAACCTCGAATTGCAATATTGAGGATTTTATGGGCAAAATATTGAATGACTCAGGAAGCATCAAAAGCAGATGGAAGGAATACACAGAGTCACTGTACCAAAAAGAATTAGTCGGCTTTCAACCAATTCAGGAGGTAGCATATGATCAAGAACCGACGGTATCGAAGGAAGAAGTCCAAATTGCACTGGAAGCATTGGCGAAAAACAAGGCTCCAGGAATTGACGGAATACCAGTTGAGATGTTTCAACAAAGTGATGCAGTGCTGGAAGTGCTCACTTGTCTAAGCCAAGAAATATGGAAGACATCTACCTGGCCAACCAACTGGAAAGACTCATATTTGTGCCTATTGCAAAGAAAGTGATCCAACAGAATGCAGAAATTATCAAACAATATTAATAGTATCACACACAAGTAAAATTTTGCTGACAATCATTCAAACGTGCTTCTAGCAGTACATTGACAGGGAACTGCCAGAAATTCAAGCTGGATTCAGAAGAGGCCATAGAACAAGGAATACCATTGCTGACATCAGATGGATCATGGCTGAAAGCAGAGAATACGAGAAAGATGTTTATCTGTGTTTTATTGACTATGCAAAGGCATTCCACTGTGTGGATCATAACAAATTATGGATAACATTGTGAAGAATGGGAATTCCAGAACACTTAATTGTGCTCATGAGGAACCTGTTCATAAACCAAGAGACAGTGCTTGGAACAGAACACGGGGATACTGCATGTTTTAAAGTCAGGAGAGGCGTGTGTCAGAGTTGTATCTTTTCACCATACTTATTCAATCTATATGCTGAGCAAATAATCAGAGAAACTGGACTATATGAAGAACAATGTGGCATCAGGATTGGAGGAAGACTAATGAAAAATCTTGCTTGCTGAAGGGGAAGAGGACTTGAAGCACTTACTAAAGAAGATCAAAGACTAAAGCCTTCAGTGTGGATTACACCTCAACATAAAGAAAACAAAAATCTTAACAACTCGGCCAATAAGCAATGTTAGGATAAACAGAGAAAAGATTGATGCTGTCAAGGATTTCATTTTACTTGGATCCACAGTCAACACCATGGAAGCTGCAGTCAGGAAATCAAATGATGCACTGCATTGGGCAAATCTGCTGCAAAAAGACCTCTTTGAAGTATTCAAAAGCAAAGATGTCACTTTGAGGACTAAGGTGCACCTGACCTAATCCATGATATTTTCAATCGTCTCATATGCATGCTAAAGCTGGACAATGAAAAAGGAAGCCCGAAGAAGAATTGATGCCTTTGAATTATGGTGTTGGCAAAGAATGTGGAATATACCATGGACTGCCAGAAGAATGAACAAGTGTCTTGGAAGAAATACAGCCAGATTGCTCCTTAGAAGCAAGGATGATGAGACTTCGTCTCATGTTAATTTGGAGATGTTATCAGGATGGACCTGTCCCTGGAGGGCATCATGCTTGGTAAAGTAGAAGGTCAGCGAAAAAGAAGGTGGCCCTCAACAAGATGGAGTGACACAGTGGCTGCAACAATGGGCTCAAGCATAGCAACAACTGTGAGGATGGAGCAGGACCAGGCAGAGTTTTGTTCTGTTGTATGCAGGCTGGCTGTGAGTTGGAACTGACTCGATGGCATCTAACAAAAAGAAAATAACAGAGAAAGAATTTGAAGTGTTATCTTTTGGGTCATTTAATTTCTAGAGGGCATGAACTCTGGAGTTTGAGTCCTACATACAATACTTTGCTAAGTCGTAGAATCTATCACAGGAATTTGACATATGGTAGATGATATATACCTATTAACTGATTAGTCTTAGATTTAGGCAATGGGTAGGAATTGCACTCAGATTCAAATAGCAAATGTTATACTAATATCTTTGGGTATGTGTCCTGTCAAATTCTTTCTTATAAAAATTCAGACTAATGTAAAAAAAAAAATCATCTCTTACTGTCTATAGTTGATACCATTTGCACAGACTACTTTTGGTAACATGTTAGTAGTTAGTATTTACACTTGCTTTTAGTTAATCACATTATTTTTCCTATATATTAATCATATTTCAGCAAACGTACTCATGTATTTATGGACATTCAAATTCTCCCACTTGAAGAATGATCCAGGTGAGGTTCTGTGCTTTTCCGCCAGCTGCTGTTGTTTTCCTCTTCCAGGCCTCCACCATGAGGGATACTTTCTCCGAATTCTCACCAATTGTTTCTGTGAATACCTGATGAGGTTTGTGGAGCAGGTTCTATTAATGGTCGCAAATTGCCCTTGTATTTGCAGCCTCAAGAGTTTCTACATTCTCTTACTGGCCTCTTAGCCTTCCCCAGAGTCTGCTGGCATCTGCTCCTTGAAAGCAAATGCTTACATCCTTGTAGGCACCTGTCTCTATCTGGACTTTAGGTAATGGTAGTTGCCTGGCCTGAGACTTCAACTCTGTTAAGTTCAAGAAAATCATGAATTTGTAGATCATATTTTTGTCAGGTGAGTGGTAATTATGCTCTTTCTAGCCTTTTACATCTTAAGTGGCAGACAGAAATCCTTAATTCAATTTTATTACCATGCCATTAAATAGAAAACTTTCCCTTTTAGTATTCTTTAGAAGCCATTGAGATTTTTCTTCTAAAATGTTGATATGAGTGAAACAAATATGATAATTTCCTTTTTAACTTTTAAGTAAGATTTGTACTTGAGATATACTCATCTTTCAAACAAACGCATTTCCAATACTTGCATCATTATTAGTAGCAAGGTTTGATGAGACTGCTAATAAAAACTGTTTAGATAACGTTTTCACTTACATCTCCTTCTTGAAATACACTCAGAAGTTCTGTTAGGTAGATGTTATAATCTACTTTTTGTAGCTGAAGAAATTAAAACTTTTCAAGATCATATAAATTGGCAGAGGTTTAAAAAAAAATGAAACAACACTGCTGTCGAGTCGATTTTGACTCATAGCAACCCTATAGGACAGAGTAGAACTGCCCCCATAGGTGTTCCAAGGCTGTAAATCTTTAAAGAAGCAGACTGCCACACCTTTCTCCCGCAAAGGGCTGGTGGGTTCAAAACGCTGACTTTTCGGTTAGCAGCAGAGCGCTTTAACCGCTGCACCACCAAGGCGCCTCGGCAAAGATTATACCATGTTAAAACCAAGATATTAACCAAATGTCTTTATACAGTTATTTATGTGGCATACAATCAGAAGTTAATTACTAATATGGAGTGTGATCATGAGTTATTGTAAAGTTTAAAAAAATAATCATATGGTCTTAGGAATGCAGTTTTGAAACGGTGGGCTTGAATATATCATCAAATGCTCTAACATTACAGGTCAAAAGACAACACAATGACCTCATTTGTCTATGGTGCCAGAATTTGGAATCCTCACTTCACACATTGTACCTGAGTTTGAAAATAACTGGAAGTTAGAGGGGATAGAAAATTGAAATTATTTTTAAAATTTCTTTTGGAAGAACTTTCAATTTTAGTCCATAGAGGACATGGGGCAGGTGTGATAAATTTAACAACAACAAATATA
>NW_004443991.1:4983776-4996281 GCF_000243295.1 Trichechus manatus latirostris | reverse complement strand
TCTTAGGCTGGGTTCTCCAGAGAAGCAAAATATGTATGTGTGTGTATATATATATATATTTATATATATATTTATATATATATTTATATATATATTTATATATATATTTATATATATATATATAAATACACACACCTATTATTCAAAAAAATAGTGTATCCATGAACATTCAGTACCTACTCCTATGGAGGGGTGAGCTCTTTCTTATGTCCAGAAGAAAAATGACCTTATTTACACTTATAGCTCTAAATTCCAAAGGAATATTAGATGTTAATATTTATTCTACAAATAGCTGTCTTTATTAGGAATAGATGTTAAGTTCTGCTCTAAAAATGTTCCCTATCATACTGTTTTCTTTGTTTATGTTGTATAGCTTTATGAACATAGGCTGACATAGATTCTTTTATTTTGGGTTTCAAAATTTCCTTTGAATATTAGTTACTTGGACAAGTAGTTTAGTTGGAAAAAAATAGTAGAATGTTCTACATAAACTAGAAAATAACAACAAAGAAGTAAAAAACCTGAACATAAAATTAATTGTTTTAGTCCAGTTCTACCATATTATATTTGGTGGAATCTTCCTTCTTGGCGATGCCAGAAAAAGATTTGAAGAACTTGGTTTGGGGTTTAAGGAATAGTAATGGTGGACTCGATCTATAGGAAAAGTAGAAGTAATCATTTCATGTATAAAGCATGATGTGGCAGATGGGTTAGAGGTTAGCTATAGAGAAAAAATGAACAGGGCTACAATGGCTTTGTAGGTTTACATGTGTTATGTTGTATAAGAGCTAAAACGTATAACTGATAAAGAATGAAACAGGAACCCTTGTGATATTTTAGAGAATAGACTTTAAGTTGGGCAGACAATAAGAAAGTGCAGGGTTAGTGTCCCACCAGTCCACTGGTCCCAGACATGGTAAAAAGTGCTAAGCAAACTACACTGTGCACCCTTCTGATGCATCTAGAAACTTTTGGCTTCATAACTTCCAACCCCATATTCCCACACATTAAAATGGCAGCTACCAATCTCTGTGTTTATGAAGACAGCAATGTCTGCTTTTGCACAACTGCAAGAACATGTTCACATTCTATACTAGATCTGTATCACATCAGGCTCAAAGTCTCACAATCCTATGAGAGAATATCAAGAGGAAATTCACCCTGCATATTCACCTTGTTTTCCTAGATTAATGCACAGAGTGCATTTCCTCCATGACTTTTAAGCATATTCTGCTGTATTGTTATTGCCCAACTGTCTACCTTTACAATACTGACCCAAGCCCCATGTTCTCTCTTTTCTCCTCAAACCTTCCACTCTGCTCTCTGAAACTCTCACCCTTTAGTTAACCAAAACACTTAAATCTTTGACATATTTTCAGAAATTTCTTCCATTTCTTTGCCATAAATAAAATTTGTATATACCTCAAAGACTGTTTCTCATATAGCTCTCTGAAAAACAGGGTGATTTATTTTCATATTCTCATGCCTCAGGACTGAGACTGAGGATTTACTTGCTCCTGATGCCTATGAGGCGTAATCAACGGCAACAGGTTTGGTTTTTGGTTTTGATGCCACTTTGATATTACTGTTCCACCAAATTATTGGAAAAACTCTTTTATCTCACAATTTTTATCTCCACTTCAATTCTCTCTTTATCTTGAGGGGTTTCAGCTTCAACATGGACAACTCAGATTCACGTGCTGTCCTCTCACTTCCTTGACCTCTTCATCTCCAGGAAACTAAGTGATACTTCCAAAACAAAAACATATCATAACAGATTGGTACCACCAAATATTCATTCTCCCACTTCATGCAACAGTATGCTAAACCTTCTCATGTTCCTCACACATTCTATCCCTTGCTGAGAAGCCTGTATTCAGAAATAAAATAAGCTACCAGATGGGAACTCCTTCAACTTCCTGTTAAGAGTTCTGCCTCCACACCTCGCTTGTTCAGTCATTTGTAAACTATTTATTGCTTGGCACTGGAAATCATTTGATGAGTAAAGCAGACTTAGCCTTTACTGGGGAAATGATATATTAAGTATACAGGAAAATATATATATATATACACACACACGTTTTGCATCATTTATAGGTCCTAAGGGAGAATAAATTATGAGACCTTTTTTAGATTGGGCATCGGTCATAAAAGTCTTTCTAGAGGAATGTCACTTACGTTTATTCTCAAAGGATGAGTAGGAATAGCCACGTGGAAGGTGGGAGGAAAAGCACTCCAGGCAGATAAAACAGCATGTGGATGGCTTGATATGGAAAGGAGTTTGGTGCACTGGAGAACCATTTTAAAAGACTAGTGCAGGCAGAGCCTACTGAGGAAGTGGGAGAATTGTGTCAGAAGCCTGTGGAGAATGTGCTGAGCAAAAATCTGTGTAAATCATGCTGATTATCACTGTCAATTCTGGCGTCACTCAGTCTGTTTGGATTCTGAAAGTAGCAGTCTTGGGTTGTGTGACCGTGGCCACCTTGTTTAATCTCTCTGTGCCTAATTTTTCTTGTTTATAAAATGAAAAGAAGAAGAATTATGTAGTATCAAAATATAAATTATTCAATTTGTTCATAGTGTTTTCAACAATTCCTGGGTCAAAACAAATATATCATAAATGTTAGTTATTGTTTCAATTCATGTTAAAGAATTTTGTTTTTATTTCCAAACATGTCGTCAGTCATCAGTGGGTTTCAAGTTGCAAAGTGACATGATGCTGTTGACATTTTAAGGTATCACTTGGACTAATTTTAAAGAATGGACTTGGAGAAGAAATAATGAAATCTAGGAAGATACTTTGGAAAATAATGTGGTAATCCAGGGAAAGATGATAGAGGATTAGCTAAAGCTAATTATCTAAGGGTTAGTATACTATATGTACAGTTGGAGAAAAGAGGATTGACTTGAGAAATATTTTGGTGTTAATAGCAGCTAAACTTGGTGAATTATTAACTATAGGAACTTAAGAGAGGTGATGTCAAAAAATTATTCCCAGGTATCTGGTAACTACTAGCATCTTTAGACAGAAAATTACAAGGCGATTCTTAAGTTACTTTTTATATAAAATCACCCTTTGAGAAATTGAAAACCATAAGGTTTATTTTCTATTCAACATGCTTATTTCCACTTTCAACTACTTTTCCCCCTTCTATTACTCTACATTTGCTGATTCTATCAGTCTACTTTTTTAGAATCTGATGTCCTCTCCAATTAATGAACACTTGCTGTCCTTTATCTTTTCTCTTTTGTTCCAAACACATTCACAATAAAAGAAAATAATATATGCTAACTAGATGCACAAATTTCAAATCAATTTTTAAAGCATATCTGCAACCTTGATCATTTTAAGCAATGATTTTGTTTTCCTGAAGCTCCCTCCAAAATGCGCACACACACACACACACACACACACACTTTACTTCAAACCAAGCTGATCAAAAGCCTAGAAAAAATATAAATAAGATAGACACAGAGTTATTAGGTGGTGTTTCTCAGGTTCCCAATGCTGCCAAGGAATTACTTCTCTCACAGACCTCCGTGCTGTTAGTATATATATAATAGCATTCTATCAGTTGGGTCCAATCAGGGGACAGAAACCACACAGTAATTTGAATAGAGGAAGTTTAATATAAAGAATTATTAACACTCATGAGATTGGGTTAATGAGGGATTGTCTGGGAAGAAGTAAAGAGAACTCTAATAAATATAAGAATAGTAGATACAAGGAGCAACCTTAGCCCTAGACCCTAGAACTAAGCTAAAGCATTCAAAGACAAGACCTCCCAGTTCCCAGGGTTGAAATCTTGATCTAGTTGGAGATTGAATGGCCATTCCTCACTGTAGGACAGAGAAGTAGCTATGCTACCTCACCAGCAGAACTCACTGGAAATTTGCCCTCTAGGTTGCTACAAAAAGTCACGTCACATCAGAGGCACCCTGCTATGGAACTGGCTGGAGTAGGGTGTAAGGGGAAAGTGCTGATTGCTGGATGCAGCTGATTGCCATGCGCCGCAGGAGCTGGGCCCCAAAGAAGCTACCTGTGCTGCAAGAGCCTGTTGCTGGAGAAACTGTCCAAAATGCAGAAGCCGGTTGCTGGTGGAGTCACTGTCTGGTTCTAGAAGCAAAAACTGGAGAAGCCACCCACACTGTGGGAGTGGACCTTCAAAAAGCCCTATGTCTTGCAGGAGCCCTTGAACAACACAATCAGAACCAGGAAGGAAAGCTCCTTCCTGAAGTGTCTCTTCATCACCCTCTACTGACAAAAATTTACATCTTGCCAGCTGGCAAAGGAAACACATGTAAAGGGCTCAGATCCATTTTTGCAATGGTGCATGGATTGGTAAATTTGAATCTGAGATGCAATAAATTAAGAACCGGCACAAGCATCGCGTGTGGTGAGTTGTAGAAACAACCCAATGCAGCAAGATCTGCAACTAAAGAAGCAAATTCAACAAAGAGCTGCACTAGAAGTAGATATATCAGAGTTGGTGAATACATGGTAAAGATTTCACTCTTACCCACTCATTAATTATGAGTCAGAACACAGCCTCAAACTCCTTTTTAACATAATACTAAATATGCAGCTGCTATCAGTTTATTGCAGCTAAAGAGGAATCCTATTAGTAGAGTCGTTAGCTGCCATCCAGTTGGTTCCAACTCATGGCAACTTTATGTATAACAGAAGGAAAAGCTGCCTGGTCCTGCACCATCTTCATGATCATTGGCATGTTTGAGTCCATTGTTGTAGCTATTGTGTAGTGCCCTCCAACCTAGGGGGTTCATCTTCCAGCTCTTGTATTATATAATATTCTGTTGTAATCCATAAGGTAGTCATTGTCTAATTTTCAGAAGTAGATCACCAGACCTATTTTCTTGTCTGTCTTGGTCTGCAAGTTCCACTGAAACCTTTCCACCACTAGTAGCCTTGCTGGTATTTGAAATATTAGTGGAATAGCTTCCAGCATCATAGCAACATGCAAGTCACCACAGTATGACAAACTGACAGACAGGTGGTGGCATTAGTGAAGGTTCATCCTCAAACAGGCAAGTAAACTGAAGATACTGAAGAGGCAGAAATGGGACAGCCCCACAGGACTAAGTCCAAGACTATGACATCCTTTGAAACACCCCTTTTACATAGCCTCACTCTCCCCCACAAACACTGGGTGGAACTTCAGGAGCTTCAAGCATTTTTAGCTGAAGAGGCCACAAGAATATAACCCCAACAATCACTATTGGAAAGTCCAGCCCCTGTACCCATGTATTTCACCGGCAACTCTTACGGATATTATCTGCTTCCGTTTCTTCTGACAACCTTGCTGGTATAAGTAACATAGAAAATATTCATACAATTGAATTTTATGGAATATTTTTAAATTCTATTAAACCACAAGCAATGGATCTTTTTACTTCCTCTCCAGGAGAACTGGGTATATTTAGTATTTCTTATGGTTAATCTTGGTACTTGCATAGCTTGTCACATCAGGAGCTTCCAGTTCCTGACATGTAAGGATTAACAGCACAATTACCAGTAACACTTATCTCATGGACTTTTGGAGGAACAATATAAAACTGTGCACTGCAACAATATTTTATTTGCTCCTGCATAATACTGCACTTTCTCTTACTGCAAAACTAAATGTTAACCAAGTATTTCTTGCCTTGTGGAATTAAGAAGCATTATTAAAAGGAACATGAAAAAAGTCATCTATATTTTACATTACACTGATTTCTGGATGAGAAATGTTAGCATTTTAAATAGTATTTGGCAGGCTTTCACTGAAGTGGAACACAGGTTTACTTTTTTTCTCATTAGAATTTCTTTTTATTCATAAAACATTCTAGTTGTAACAGATCTGAGATTATACTCATCCAGGTTAAACAGAGCAAAGTGGGAAATGGATTGTGAAATCACTCAGTAGCAGGTAGAATAGGGTGCAGATGGCCATATAACAATAAGGAACAGTTTTAAAAGCCAGCTCTTAATGACCTGTTTTCCTTTTGCCCAGGTTTTGGTTACAATAAGAGTTTGTATTCATATGCTTTTTTAGTTCTGACGTCTTAGTTACCTAGTGCTGCTACAACAGAAATATCACAAGTGGATGGCTGGCTTTAACAAAGAGAAGTTTATTTCTTCACAGTAAAGTAGGCTGAAAGTCCAAATTCAGGTGTCAGCTCCAGAGGAAGACTTTCTCTCTCTGTTGGCCTTCTCATCAATGTTCCCCCGGACTAGGAGCTTCTCCACGTAGGGACCCCAGGTCCAAAGGACACGCTCTGCTCCTGGCACTGCTTTTTTGGTGGTATGAGTTCCCCAGTTCTCTACTTGCTTCCCCTTCCTTTTATCTCTTGTAAGGTAAAAGGTGGTGCAGGCCACACCCTAGGGAAACTCCCTTTACATTGGATCAGGGATGTGACCTGGGTAAGGGTGGTATTACAATCCCACTCTAATCCTCTTTAACATAAAATTACAATCACAAAATGGAGGCCAACCACACAATTCTAGGAATCATGGCCCAGCCAAACTGATACACACATTTTTGGGGGGACATAATTCAAACCATGACATCAAATATTCTCGAATGTTTTCGGCAATCAAATATAACTACCCTCATATAAAAATGTAGGAACAGAAGTACTAAGGAATTAGTACCATCTAATAAATTGTACTGCCTTTTCATACCTAGTTTATGGGATATTATTAGAATTAAGGAAACAAAGACATTAACCATTCCCCTGATGAAGGTGAAATGTAACACACCAGGAAAAAACATCTTGGGCATTTTGATGGAGGGAACTCTCTGTATTATAATTATTATTATTTTTAAGCCTATACCTGCTATCACCCAAGAAGCTCAGAGGTCCTTCTAGTTTCACCTTATAGTCACAGTATTCTCCTCCTATTTCCTCTAGACCCAGCTATTATTACATTACTTTATACATGAGGATTTTCCAGTAATGAATATATGTATAAACAGAGCAAAGGAATCTAGTTTAATTCAATTCAAGGGAGAAGAATTTACTGAGACTTTGCGGGTAGATTCCTCAGCTATGGAAAATTTGGTAATTCTGCTTAGCTATGTAATTTCTAATCTAATATCTTTCTGCTTCTATCTAAGGGATGAGCTGGCCTTCTTTCCCTTCCTCCCTGCCTCCATCCTTCCTTCCTTCCTTCTGCCTATTTTCAGCCTTATTTTAATCCAACCCTTTCTTCAAGTTCTATTTCTAAAACCATTAATTGATGAAGAGCCATATCCTTTTTTATTTTTACTCCTGTGAGTTTTATCAATGCGCAGATTAACAGACTCTCAAATCATTTTATTCCTGTGACTCACACCCAAATGGAAATGTGGTGCCCACTGGTCTTTTCTGAAATTTACAATTCACATAATTTATAGATCCCAGAAAAATATTACTATTTCAACCACATAATACAACTCAAAGGATATAGTTAACACAAAATATTCATTGTTAATAAGTCACAGAGTGTAAAAATTTCAACACATTAAGTGCTTTTGTAGGCACTTCTGATGCCTAACTATTAACTACCCAAGTTCCTTTCTGGAAAAGAGGTCCTATAGATAAATAATTTTTGTGGACAAGGACTGCCATATCCTCTTCTGGAGATTTACAATGTGTATTAAAGTATCTAATAAAAACTGAAGTAAAGACATTTTGTTCCAAACATATTTGAATGTGAAACCTTTTTGTTGTTAATACATATGAATAAGTCATGGTTTACTTCTCAAATTCATATCAAATTTCTGAAAGATGACTATTATTGAAACCAATTTATAGATGAAAAGTAGAATTAATAAATATTGCATAATTCTTTTCAAGGTGAACAGTAATAAGTGGAAGGGGTAGGATGTGAAGTCTGGTATTTGTGAATGTCAATCTTACCCTGTTTCTAAAGCAACCAAGAGCTAGAACGATTAAATGAAACTAAAATGTAAGATAATTATTTCTTTTTCTGTGATTAGTTTCTGCATAAAATAACTATTGACCTCAAATATTCATTGTCCCCTTATCTCTATGCTAAGCTCACATCTCTCCACTTCTTTTCCAGGGAAGAAGACTTGCTAATCTAATTGATCATAGCCCAGCACATTATTTGGGCCAAGTTTAAGAGTTGGCAATAATATTCTTCTTTAAAGAAAAAAGCAAGAAATTCACCCATTTTCTCTATCATATTCTGGTCCTGGCTGCTAGGGGCAAGATTTGGTCTCTCAGAAAAGTTCATTCAGACATCCATGTGACTGCTCAGGTAAAAGGTATAATGGACTCTATAGACACAGCATCCTCAAATTGAGAGACATGCCCCATATCATGTGCTCGGCAAGACACAGGAAAGAAGCTCTTTACCATGTGTAATAATAACTCAACACTAACCTGTTTCCTATGAGGTGGAGGTCAAACATACCCCGCTTTCTCCAACTTCTCCACCATTTTTGACACCAGCAGTTCTCCCCATGGCACTCTTTCTCTATTGGGTTCAATAACTCATTGGAATAGTCACAGAGAACTCATGGAAACAGTATAACTGCAATAAAAACTTTAATAACAGAGAAGGACATAAACAGAAATGCAGATAAGCAAAGGGAGAGGTTCAGGAGGGATCCCAGCAGGAGGCCTTAAAGTCTAAAAGGAGACTCGCCTACATCTCAGAGGACCTGCTTACCCTTCCCAAAAACCAGTTTATTCTCACTCATCGTGAAACTTTCCAATAGGTAACAATGATGTCACTTGGCAGACTAGGCTATTGTTCGCTCCTCTCAGCTCTCAGCCAGGGTTTGGTCTTTACGCCAGTTGCCATTTTCTGGGTTTGCTTGTTTACTCCTCCGATTCTTCGGTACCATTGCAGCCACTGTCTTTGTTGGCAGTCGCAGGTTTACTCAGTCTGGGAGGGTCGTAACTCACTGCCGCATGTCCAGAGGACTCGCTCCTCTTTTGGCTCTTCTCAAATCAGGTAGCCCTATCTGAGGCCTGGTATTCTAGGGTTTTGATAAGCTAGCCTATGTGCTCCTTTTTAATTACAAGGCGGACTCCCTAACTATACTGGGTGGGTAGTAAATGACGAATCACTTGCAAGCCACTTATGAGGCTAGTAAACCGACTACTGACTTGCAAGATTGTGGCCTGGACAATCATTTTGGGAGAATTGCAAACCTAGGGCCAGAAGAGCCATATAAAGAAAACCATTGCACCACACTGGTGGAAGAGGTGTGGCTAGGGCGTGGTTGCACAGTGTTACTAAGGAACATTTCATCCTCTTTGGGCTACTGCTTATTGTTTGAACGGAATGTTGAGGAGGAAAAAATGTAAAGAGAGAGGCCCGTAGGATTTGGGGGACAAAAGCATACTTTGAAACTCTATCAGTAAAAAAGACCAATCTGAGCACATCTTTGCACCAGGAAATGTGACCCAGGGTGTGGCAGAACTAGGAATTATTAAAAAAAAGAAAAGAAAAAAGTTGCCGTCCAGATGATTTGGACTCATAGAGACTCTATAGGACGGAGTAGAACTGCCTCATAGGGTTTCCAAGGAGCGGTTGGTGAATTCGAACTGCGGACCTTTTGGTTAGCAGTGCTAGCTCTTAACCATTGCACCACCAGGGTTCTATTAATATAATAAATATCATGTGCTTAGTGTGTATGACTCATAGCGACTGAGAGTGACCCATGAATTGGAATCTTCTGGACAACAACAGGTTTGGTTTTATTATTTGGTTAGTGTGTGTGAGGCAACATGCTAGATATTGTAAACAAATTCTGTCTATTTAAATGAAAGCTTCGAAATTCTCAAAATACCAGAATCACCAAAATAGCTTTCAGAAATATGTTGGAACCCAACTACAGTGAATTTGAGAATGACTGGATTAGACTAAAAATAATATTTAAAATAAGCTTCCACTAAAATTCACTTACAAATAAAAATGGTGATCTTTTCACTTGCAAACTATGAACGTATCTCTAAAGCCCGTAGTTGTGGTTACATATGTATTTCCTTATGGATAACTATCATTGCAGTAGTTAGTAATTTTGATCACAACTGTACTGGGCCATATTTGAAACAGTGCTTAAGAGCTCAATTGTAGTTTTCCAGCTATAAGCCCCTGAGTTTTAAGGTCCCTCATTAACAACTTTCAAGTACTAGAATTTTACAATAACCAGAAAAGTTGACACGGTTTTATTCATCCTATTACTTGCAAAATGCCAGGAGGGATTCAAAGTCTTAATAAGTATTATTGTGAGAAAGAATAGGCAATAAAACAAGATTTTATTGTTGCAGAAAAAAAACTACCTCTGTAAACATCAGAAAAGTTCTACTATTATTGCAACAAAAATGAAACACAAAAAAGTTACAGCTTCTGAAAAATAAAATAGTAGACATATTGCAGTCATGAGACCCCATATTCAAATAATATATTTTGATCTGCAAGCATCAAAGTAACAAATACTTTTATGTAGATGGTTCCTTCAAAAACATGAACATGCTTTATACATATTATTTCTGTAGTCTCCTCAGACTGGAGCCCTGGTGGAACAGTGGTTAAGAGTTCAGGCTGCTAACCAGCAGGTCAGCAGTTTGAATGCACCAGCAGCTTCTTGGAAACCCTTGAAAACCCCTGTCCTATAAGGTTGCAGTGAGTCAGAATCAACTCAAGGGCAATGGATTTTTTTTTCTTTTTCCTCCTATTCCCTTTTTTAAAAGCATAATACAGTAAACTGTGAGTCACCTGTGCATTTACATAAGCAATTTGTGTATTAAAAATAAAGTTAATTTTTAAAGTGTGTTTATCCACCTGGAAAATAATAAAACAACAATAATTATATTAATGCAAGTGTATATTAGTACTCGAACAACATAAGTATATTAACTCAGTAAGACAGTGGGAATTCAATTATATTAAACTCATTGTTAATATAGTAAATTTTAAAATATTACTTCTCAAGAACTAAAAAACATGAATTATTTTTAGCACACTCATTTATGAATAAGCCTATTGAGGGCTATATGTACTTTAATATATTTATATTGTTGTGACGGTTAAGATTGTTTATTAACTTGGCTGGACGATGATTCTCAGTGATTTGGCAATTGTATGATATTCTGATCACTTCCATAATGAGATTTGATATAATGGGATCACCTCTATGATGGGATCTGCTGTGAGTACCCAATTAGTTGAAAAAGTTTCCTTGGGCATGTGACCTGCATAAAATATAAGTGGACATTCTGGAAAGTCTCGTGGGCTTTTGCAAGCTCTGGATCCTACAGCTGACTCCTCTTCATCTGACCTCCAGTTCTTGGGACCTGAGCTAGCAGCTAACCTGTGGTTTTGCCTGCCGATCTTAGGATTAGTCTATCTTTGCAGCCTGTGAACAAGAGCCCTGCTCTCTGACCTGCTGATCTTGGGTTTGCCAACCCTTGTGGCTACGTGAATCAGGAGAAGCCTCTATCCTGACACCTACGGACTTGGGATGTTCTAGCTTCTACAACCACATGAGCCATTTCCTTAATATATTTATACACTCTACTGGTTTTGCTTCTCCAGAGGACCCAGCCTAAGACATTTGGTACCGAAAGTGGTTCTAGAGAAACAAAATTTACAGTTTTGTTTGGATGAGTTTTCTAAATTGGTTCTAAAGTCTTGTTAGTCTTAAAGATGTTGATGACTCTGCTTCTAGTAATAAAGAGGGCCCTGCGTGAGGTGGTAATACAAATACAAAAAATATCACCACCAATAGATCAGGTATGGGTGAAAGGCCAGGCACTGGGTGATTTCATGTGTGATACTTTTCTACAGTTTTGTCATAATGAGAAGTAAAAGGAAGCTGGTTGATTGGTCCTATTTCGCTAGACAAAGTGGTAAAAGAAAGAGATGAGCTCAGGGCTTCAGAGTCAAAGCTCAAGTGCTGCATAAATGACCTCAGAATTTCCACTTGTGCCTTGAAATAAAGCCTCATTTCTTTTCTTTTTCTCAATTGTGCTTTAGGTGAGGGTTTACAGAACAAATAGTTTCTCATTAAACAGTCAGTACACATATTGTTTTATGACATTGGTGAACCACCCCACGACATGTCAACCATCTCCCTTCCTGACCTTTTTTTTTTTTAGTGAAAATATACATAGCCAAAGATACACCATTTCAAAAATTTCTGCATGCACTATTCAGTGACATCAATTACGTTCTTCCAGTTGTGCTGTTATTCTCATTTTAGATGGTTTACAGAACAAAATAGTTTCTCATTAAACAGTTAGTACACATGTTGCCCTATGACAGTGGTTAACAACCCCACTACATGTCAACATTATCCTTACTCAACCTTGGGTTCTGTATCACCAGCTTTCCTGTCCCCTTCTGCCTTCTAGTCCTTGTCTCTGGACTGCTGTGCCTCATTAGTCCTGTTTTGTTTTATGAGGCTGTCCAATCCCCGGCTGAATGGTGAACCTCGGAAGTGACTTCACCACTGAGCTAAAAGGGTGTCTGGGGGCCATACTC
>NW_004443991.1:4950200-4983676 GCF_000243295.1 Trichechus manatus latirostris | reverse complement strand
GGCACCATCTAGCTGTACGTGACCCAGTCTGGTGGAAGCCTTGGTAGCTGTGGTGCATTAGTCCTTTGGACTAATCTTTTCCTTGTATCCTGTTCTCTTCATTCTCCCTTGCTCCCAAAGGGATGAGACCAGTGGAGTATCTTAGATGGCTGCTCACAGGTAAAGCCTCATTTCTGGTAGTAACAGAGATGATATTGCTGAAAACAAAACCCAGAGTCTTATTGTAAGCGTGGCTAAATTACAACACCAACTCAATTGTCAACCTAGAGATGTGTCTGAAGTTAAAGTAGGGCATTGATTGGGAAGAAATGGGTTTCTGAAGCTTGGGATGAGTACATATGGGCAGATAGGAAGCTCGAGACACTGAGCCCCTGAATTCTGTTGAATCACTCCTACCAACAGAACCAGCCCTTTCACTCCCATCTGAAACACTCCATGTTTATCTCCTAAACCAACTTCCTTGGTAAAACCATTAGCTTCTCCACCCCTATTTAATGAGATTAACCCAGCTGCTTCTAAAGAGACTTTGTCTGAGTCATTGTCTAGGGTAGCACCTGAGGCAGATGCTTTACAAGACAATGCTGAATTTTCTCAAAACATTTCCCCACCAAAAATTTTGCTTCTAGACCTATAACTAGACTTAAGAACCAGAAAGCCCCAAAACGTGAAGTACAAAGTGTGACCCAGCAGGAGGTACACTATGCTACAAAAGAACTGCTTTGCTTTTTTAATATGTACAAACAGAAACCTGGAAATATGTGTGGGAATGGCTATTAAGGGTGTGGGACAATGGTGCAAGGAACATAAAGATGGATCAGTCTGAGTTTATTGATATGGGTCCACTCAGCACAGATTCTTCATTCAATGTTTCAGCTCTAGAAGTTAGGAAAAGATCTAACAGTTTATTTGGTTGGGTTGCTGAAGCATGGATTACTAGATGACCTACACTAAATCAAGTTGAAGTAACAGACCTGCCTAGGTATACTGTAGAAGAAGTTATCCAAAGTCTTAGGGAAATTGGCATGCTAGAGAGGATTTATCAAGTTAGATTCACGGACCCATACATAGAATGCCCAGAGGACACACCTTTTACCACAATGGTGAGGAACAAATTTGTGAAGGGAGTCCCAGCATCCTTGAAGGCTGCTGTGGTTGCTACTTTATGTAAATCAGATTTGACAGTAGGAACTGCCCTAACTGAATTAAGACACCTAACTATGATGGGGTTGATTGGACCCCGTGGTGGTAGGGCCCAAGTGGCAGCACTCAATTGACAAAGACAATGTGGGTGTGGTTACTGTAATGGACAGTGGAGTCAAAGCATTAATCAGAATAGTCTGACACGTATGGACTTATGGTGTTGGCTACTTTGTCATGGTGTCACTAGGAGTAAAATAGATAGGAAATCTAAATATTTACTTGATCTGTATAAGTGGATGAATTCTAGGTCAAATGAATAGCAGTCTAACTCAAATCACCAGAATAGAGAGTTACGGTACCTCAATAAATTCCCAGACTTAAGTGAGTTTAAAGACCACAACCCCGTGAATGAAAGGGAGGCTGGGTGCCCTTGAGGAAGATCCCCAATACACTGCCAAAAACTTTTAGTCTTTCTCGCAGTCTTCCCCAAAGGGATCTACGACCTTTTACAAGAGTGACTGTTCATTGGGGAAAACGAAATAATCAGACTTTTTGGGGATTGCTGGATACTGGCTCTGAAATGACACTAATTCCAGGAGATCCAAATCATCACTGTGGCCCACCAGTCAGAGTGGCGACATATGAAAGTGAGGTTATTAATGGAGTCTTAGCAGAATATTGTCTGATATATTGCCAGAAGATGAATCCCTTAGGTTGGAAGTCACTCAAAAGACGACTGGAGAAGAGCTGCCTCCTCAAAGTAGAGTAGACTTTAATGATGTGGATGGAGTCAAGCTTTCGGGACCTTCATTTGCTGATGTGGCACGACGCAAAATGAGGAGAAATAGCTTCAAATATCCATTAATAGTCGCAACATGAGATGTAGGAAGTATAAATCTAGGGAAATTGGAAATCATCAAAAATGAAATGGAATGCATAAAGATCGATATCCTAGGCATTAGTGAGCTGAAATGGACTGGCATTGGCCATTTTGAATCAGACAATCATATGGTCTACTATGCCGTGAATTACACCTTGAAGAGGAATGGCATTGCATTCATTGTCAAAAAGAACACTTCAAGATCTATCCTGAAGTACAACACTGTCAGTGATAGGATAATATTCATACGCCTACAAGGACGACTGTTATTCAAATTTATGCATCAACCACTAAGGCCAAAGATGAAAAACTTGATTTTTACCAACTTCTTCAGCCTAAAACTGATCTAACATGCAATCAGGATGCACTGATAATTAGTGGTGGTTAGAAAGTAGAATTGGAAACAAAAAAAGATTGGTAGTTGGCAAATATGGCCTTGGTGATAGGAATGATGCTGGAGATCACAAGATAGAATTTTGCAATACCAACTTCTTCATTGCAAATATCTTTTTTCAACAACATAAATGGCAACTATATACATGGACCTCACCAGATGGAATACACAGAAATCAAATTGACTACATCTATGGAAAGAGATGATGGAAAAGCTCAAGATCATCAGACAGAACAAAGTCACAGGCTGACTGTGGAACAGACCATCAATTGCTCATATGCAAGTTCAAGTAGAAACTGAAGAAAATTAGAACAAGTCCACAAGAGCCAAAGTACAACCTTGAGTACATACCACTGGAATTTAGAGACCATCTCAAGAATAGACTTGATACATTGGACACTAATGACTGAAGACTAGACGAGTTGTGGAATGATATCAAGGACATCATACATGACATACATGAAGAAAGCAAGAGGTCATTAAAAAGATAGGAAAGAAAGAAAAGATCAAAATGGATGTCAGAAGAGACTCTGAAACTTGTTCTTGAACGTTGAGTAGTTAAAATGAAAGTAAGAAATGATGAAGTAAAAAGCTCAACAGAAGATTTCAAAGGGAGCTCGAGAAGACACAGTAAAGTATTATAATGACATGTGCAAAGACCTGGAGATAGAAAACCAAAAGGGAAGAACACTCTCAGCATTTCTCAAGCTGAAAGAACTGAAGAAAAATTCAAGCCTCAAGTTGCAATATTGAAGGATTTTACAGGGAAAATATTAAACTACGCAGGAAGCATCGAAAGATAATGGAAGGAATACACAGAGTCACTGTACCAAAAAGAATTGGTTGATGATCAGCCATTTCAGGAAGCAGTATATGATGAGGAACCGATGGTACTGAAGGAAGAAGTCCAAGCAGCACTAAAGGTATTGGTGAAAATCAAAGCTCCAGGAATTGACAGAATACCAACTGAGATGATTCAACAAACGGATGCAGCACTGAAATGCTTTCTCATCTACGCCAAGAATTTGGAAGACAGTTACCTGGCCAACCAACTGGAAGAGATGCATATTTGTGCCTATTCCCAAGAAAGGCGATCCAACTGAATGCAGAAATCATCAATATCACATGCAAGTAAAATTTTGCTGAAGATTATTCAAAAGCAACTGTAGCAGTATATCGACAGGGAACTGCCAGAAATTCCAGCTGGATTCAGAAGAGGACGTGGAATCAAGGATATCACTATTCATGTAAGATGGACCCTGGATGAATGCAGAGGACACAAGAGAGATGTTTACCTGTGTTTTATTGACTATGTGAAGGTATTCCACTGTGTGGATCATAACAAACTATGAATAAGATTGCAAAGAATGGGAATTCCAGAACAATTAATTGTGCCCATGAGGAACCTGTACATAAACCAAGAGGCAGTTGTTCAAACAGAAAAAGAGAACACTGCATGGTTAAAGTCATGAAAGGTGTGAGTCAGGGTTGTATTCTTTCATAATACCTCCTCAATATGTATGCTGAGCAAATAATCTGAGAAACTGGACTACATGAAGAGAATATGGGGCATCAGGAATGGAGGAGGTCTCATTAATAACCTGCATTATGCAGATGACACAAGGTTGCTTGCTGAAAGGGAAGAGGACTTGAAATACTTACTGATGAAGATCAAAGACCACAGCCTTCAGTATGGATTATACTTCAATGTAAAGAAAACAATAAGCAACATCATGAAAAATGGAGAAAAGACTGAAACAGTCAAGGATTTCATTTTACTTGGATCCATAATTGACACCCATAGAAGCAACAGTCAAGAAATTAAGACATATTTCATTGGGCATATCTGCTGCAAAAGTCCTCTGTAAAGTGTTTAAAGGCAAAGATGTCACCTTTAAGACTAAGGTGCACCTAACCCAAGCCATGGTGTTTACAGTCACCTCATATGCATGCGAAAGCTGGACGATGACTAAGAAACACCGTAGAAGAATTGACACCTTTGAATTGTGGTGTTGGCAAAGATATTGAATATACCATGGACCTCCATAATAATGAACAAATCTGTCCTGGAAGAAGTACAGCCAGAATGCTCCTTAGAAGCGAGGATGACGAGACTTCATCTCACACACTTTGAACACGTTATCAGGAGGGATCAGCCCCTGGAGAAGGACATCATGCTTGGTAAAGCAGAGGGTCAGCAAAAAAGAGGAAGACTCTCAAGGAGATGGATTGACACATGGCTGCAACAATGGGCTAAAGCATAACAACGATTGTGAAGATGACACAGGACCAGGCAGTGTTTTACCCTGTTGTACATAGCGTCACTTTGAGTCAAAGCCTATTCAACCTCACCTAATAACAACAGCTCAAGTCTGCTCACAGTAGGTCCAGTGGGTCTCTGAACTCATCCTGTAGTGATTTCTCCAGTTCAGGAATGCATAATTGGAATAGGTATACTAAGCAACTGGAAGAACCTACACATTGGATCTCTGACAAATGGAATGAGGGATCTTATTGTAGGAAAAGCTAAGTGAAAGCCATTAGAACTGCCTCTACCTAGGAAAATAGTAAATCAAAAGCAATACCACATTCCTGGAGTGATTAAGGAGATTACTGTCACCACTGAGGACTTGAAGATTGCAAGGGTGGTGATTCTTACCACATCCCCATTCAACTCACCTATTTGGCCTGTGCAAAAAACAGATGGATCTTGGAGAATGACAACCAGTTGGTGACTCCAATTGTAGCTGCTGTTCCAGATGTGGTTTCATAGCTTGAGCAAATCAATACATCTCCTGACACCTGGTATGCAGCTATTGATATTACTAATGCCTTTTTCTCCATATCTGTTTTGAAGGACCATCAGTTTGCCTTCAGCAATACAACTACAGTTGCCTACCTCAGGGCCACATCAACTTTCCAGCTCTATGTCTTAATTAAGTCCACAGGGACCTTGATTGCCTTTTCCTTCCACAAGACATCACACTGGTCCATTACACTGATGACATTAGGCTAATTGTACCTAGTAAGGAAGAAGTGTCAATGACTCTGGACTTACTAGTAAAACATTTGCATGCTAGAGGGCAGGAATTTAATCTCACAAAAATTCAGGAGTCTTCCACCTCAGTGAAATTTCTAGGAGTTCAATGGTAGTGTAGCAAGTCAAGATACTTCTTCTAAAGTGAAAGATAAGTTATTGCATCTGGCCCATCCTAAAGTAAAAAGGTGGTACAATCCCTAGTGGGCCTCTTTGGGTTTTGGAGGCAACATATTCCTCATTTGGGTGTGCTACTCTGGCCTATTTATCAAGTAACTCTAAAAGTTGTTAGTTTTGTGTGGGGCCCAGAACACGAGAAGGTTCTGAAACAGGTTCAGGCTGCCACGCAAGCCTCTCTGACCCTTGGGCCGTATGATCCAGCTGATCTAATGGTGTTTGAAGTGTCAGTGGCAGATAGAGATGCTGTTTGGAGTCTTTGGCAGGCCCCTATTGGTGAATCACAGCACAGACCCTTAGGATTTTGGAGTAAAGCCCTACCATCTTCTGCAGATAACTACTCTCCTTTTGAGAAACAGCTTTTGGCTTGTTACTAGACCTTAGCAGAGACTGAATGCTTAACCATGGGACATCAAGTCACCATGTGGCCTGAGCTGCCAATCATGAACTGAGTGTTGTCTGACCCACAGAGTCATAAACTTGAACCTGCAGAGCAGCACTCCATCATTAAATGGAAGTGGTATATATGAGATCAGGCCTGAGCAGGACCTGAAGGCACAAGTAAGTTGCCTGAGGAAGTGGCCCAAATACCCATGGTCTCCACTCCTGTCACATTATCGTCCATCTCCCAGTCTGCACCTATGGCCTCATGAGGAGTTCCTTACAATTAGTTGACTGAGGAAGAGGAAACTCGTTCCTGGTATACAGAAGGTTCTGCACAATATGTCTGCACCACTTGAAAGTTGACAGTGGCAGCACTGCAGCCCCTTTCTGTGACCTCCCTGAAGGACAGTGGTGAAGGGAAATTCTCCCAATGGGCAGAACAAGCAGTGCTCCTAGCTGTTCACTTTGCTTTGAAGGAGGAATGGCCAAATGTGCGACTGTATACTATTCAAGGACCCTGGCCAATGGTTAGGCTGGATGGTCAGGGACTTGGAAAGGACATGATTGTAAAATCAGAGACAAGGAGATATAGGGAAGTAGTATATGGATAGACCTCTCTGGGCCAAAGAAGTGAAGATATTTGTGTCTCATGTGAATGCCCAATATGAGGTGACTTCAGCAGAGTAGGATTTTAACAATCAAGTGGATGGGATGATGTCCACTGTGGAAACTTGTCATCGTCTTTCCCCAGCTGCTCCCGTTATTGCTTAATGATCTCATGAACAAAGTGGCCATGGTGTCATTGCTGGAGGTTATGCATGGGCTCTGCGACATGGCCCTCCACTCACCAAGGCTGACTTGGCTATAGCCACTGCTAAGTGATCAATCTGCCAGCGGCAGAGACCAACACAGAGTCTCTGATATGAGACCATCCCTCAAGGTGATCAGCCAGCAACCTGGTGGCAAGTTGATTACATTGGACCACTTCCATCATGGAAAGGGCAGTGTTTTGTCCTTACTGGAATAGACACTTACTCTAGATATGGATTTGCCTTCTCCACGTGCAATGCTTCTGCCAAAACTACCATCCATGGACTTACAGAATGCTTTATCTACCATCATGGTATCCCACACAACATCGCCTCAGATCAAGGGACTCACTTCACAGAAAATGAAGTGCGGCAATGGCCCATGTTCATGGAATTACTGGTCTTACAATATTCTCCATCATCTTGAAGCAACTGGCTTGATAGAACAATGGAATGGCCTTCTAAAGACACAATTACAGCACCAGTTAGGTGACAATACCTTGCAGGGTTGGAGCAATGTTCTTCAGGTGGCTGTATATGCTTTAAACCAGCATCCAATATATGGTGCTGTTTCTTCCATAGCCAGGATTCATACGTTCAGGAATCAAGGGGTAGAAATGGGAGTGACACCATTCACTATTACCCCTAGTGACCCATTTGGAATATTTTTGCTTCTTGTCCTCTCCACCTTATGCCCTGTGGGTCTAGAGGTCTTAGTTCCAAAGGGAGGAATGCTCCCACCTGGATACATCACTGATTCCATTGAAAGGGAAGCTAAGAATGTCATCTGGCCACTTTGGGCTCCTATGCCTTGGATCAAGAGGCAAAGAAGGGAGTTACCATACTGGCTGGTGTGATTGATCCTGATTACCAAGAGGAAATCAGATTGACACTATATAATTGAGGTAAAGAAGAGTATGTCTAGAATGCAGAAGATCCCTTAGGGGGTCTGTTAGTACTACCATGCCCTGTGATTAAAGTCAATGGGAAACTACACAATCTAATTCTGACATGACTACTAATAGCTCAGACCCTTCAGGAATGAAGGTTTGGGTCACCACACCAGGCAAAGAACCATGACCAGCTGAAGTGCTTGCAGAGGGCAGAGGAAATTCGGAATGGGCAGTGGAAGAAGGCAGTTCTAAATACCAGTTACAACCATGTGACCAGTTGCATAAATGAGGACTGAAATTGTTATGAGTATTTCTGCTTTGTTTGTGTGCATCAGATATTTTTGTTTTCTTCACTTATAAAATATAAGAAGAAAACAGGGCTAATGGATTTTAGGTAGTATGTGTGTTTGTTGTATCATGTTAGGTGCAAGTATGACTTTATAATTGTCTTTATTCAGAGATTATGAATGGTTTAAGGAGATGTGTACAGGTGCCAAGGTGACAAGGGGTGTACTGTGATGGTTAAGGTTTTGTGTCAACTTGGCTGGGCCATGATTCTCAGTGGTTTGACAGTCATAAAATGTCGTGATCACTTCCCTTTTGAAATTTGATATAATGTGATCACCTCTATGATGGGATCTGCTGTGAGTAGCCAATCAGTTGAAAGGGAGTTTCCTTGGGCATGTGGCCTGCACTGAATATAAGTGGACATTCTGACAAAGCTCGTGGGCTTTTGCTTGCTATGGATCCTGCAGCTGGCTCCTCTTCATCTGACACCTGTTCTTGGGACTTAAGCTTGCAGCTTAGCTTTGGTCTTGCCTTCTGATTTTGGGATTGGTCTATCTTTGCAGACTGTGAGCAACAGCCCTGCTCTCTGATCACCAACACCAGTGGCTATGTGAATCAGAAGAAGCCTTTATCCTGACCTACGAACTTGGGATGTTCCAGCTTCTACAACCATGTGAGCCATTTCCTTGATATAAATTTCTCTCTGTATGTATATGTATACAAATTACTGGTTTTGCTTCTCTAAAGGACCCAGCCTAAGACAATCACGGAATCACTTATATAATTTTATGAAAGTATCAACATTTTATTTGAGAACTATGTATTGTAAACAAAATTTTCAACTGCGAGAATTGGTATCATGTAAGAAATCTGTGATTTATATGTGTTCATTTTATTGATAAGTCCATTATGAAATTGAGAACTATTTACTTTATCTGGGCTGAGTCTCCTTATTTATCAAGTGCCTTAGTCATCTAGTGCTGCTATAACAAAATACCACAAGTGGATGGCTTTAACAAAGATAAATTAATTTCCTCACAATAAAGTAGGCTAAAAGTCCAAATTCAGGGCATCAGCTCCAAGGGAAGGTTTTCACTCTCTGTCGGCCTTCTCATCTATTTTCCCCTGGACTAGGAGCTACCCTTCGCAGGGACCTCAGGTCCAAAGGACTTGCTCTGCTCCCAGCATTGCTTTCTTGGTGATATGAGGCCCCCCTCTCTCTGCTCACTTCTCTCTTTTATATCTCAAGACATTGCCTCAGGACACAATCCAATCTTGTAGATTGAGTCCTGCCTGGCTAACACAACTGCCACCCATCCTCCCTCATTAACATCATAGAGGCAGGATTTACAACATACAGGAAAATCACACAAAACTGGGAATCATGGCCCAGCCAAATTGATACACACATTTTTTGGGGACATAATTCAATCCATGACATCAAGTTACAGATTTATACTAAACTTCTGAGGTATAGTCCATTGCTAACAATTATGTGATTTGTACTAAAAATTGACAGTTTAATTAGTCATACTATTTCAGCATATGCTATTATTGTTACGTGTCCTGGAGTCAGTTCAAACTTACAGCGGCTTCATGTACGACAGAATGAAATGTTGCCTGGTCCTACACCATCCTCACAATCTTTGCTATGTTTGAGCCCATTGTTGCAGCTACTGTGTGAATCCTTCGCTTTGAGGGCCTTCCTCTTTTTCACTTGGTCATTGGTTCGAATCACCAGCTGCTCTGCTGGAGAAAGACGTGACAGTCTGCTTTCGTAAAGGTTAACAGAGGGTCCTGGACAGAGCAGGAGAAAAATGCATGAAAGAGACTAAACACCAAAAAAAAAAAAACACACTCCTTGCTGTTGAGTTGATTCCAACAAATAGCGACCCTATAATACAGAGTAGAACTACTCCGTAGGGCTTCCAAGGAGCGGTTAGTGGATTCAAACTGAGGACTTTCTGATTAGCAGCCAAGCACGTTACCACTGCACCACCAGGACTCCCTTGGAAACTCTATGGGGCAGTTCTACTCTGCCCTATAGGGTCACTATGAGTCAGAATCAACTCGAGGCAATGGAGTTTCAGTACACACCCTTTGCCATACAGTCGATTCAGACTCATAGCAACACTATAGAATATAGTAGAACTGCCCCATAGGGTTTCAAGGAGCAGCTGGTGGATTTGAACTGCCCACCTTTTGGTTAGCAGCTGTGCTCTTAACCACTGTGCCACCAGGGCTCCTTCAGTACATAGTACCTGTAAAATAATGAAATAACAAATAATGAAACCATTATTTATTCCACACTATCATATAATTCTCACATTATAAGTTTTATGTTTTTTTTCACATAACATTCAAATCCATTGTCACACTCATGGTCATTACTGTTACATTTCCCCTCTACTCTCTCACACTCCCTCCTTACCCTACTTAATTCTTCAGATTCCCAACTCATTGAACAAATGTCTGCTATGTACTAGCACCAGTATTTCATCAGTCACCACAGTTGGCATGGTCACTAATAATCTAAGGAGTAATACAAACATTAAGCACAAAAATAAAGTGTTTACTTAAAGTTTGACAATTGTTTTGAAGTAAAGTTGATTTGAGAATGTATAATAAGGTACACTATATTAAGTGGCAGAGGGGGAGCTTCTTTTAGGAAGCAATATTTAAATAGCAACCCAAAGTATGAGTTGAAGTTAGCTAAATAAAGCAGGTTGAGAAAAGGGAGTGTTTCAATCTGAGAGAAGAGCAGGTGCAAAGGTCTTAAATCAGGAAGGTGTGATGCAAGTTCAAGGATAGAGGATCTGTGAGGTCTGGGTTGAAGTTATTAAAGGATAGAAGGCATGAGTCTAAGAAAATGGAGGGAGCCTAATGAGAAAGGTCTTTAGGGTTGAATTAATAATGTAATACATTAGCATAAAAGCAACGTGATTGCATCTCTGGATTTTAAGTAAAAGACATGGCTTGACAAGATTTTCCTTAAAAACAAAATACCACTCTTTTCTGCAGTATAAAAATTGGATTTAAGAGGCTTACGACTGGATATGGGAGACGATGTTGAGAAATAATAATGGATTGGAATAGATTTGGCAGTCTACATGGAAAAAGAGTGAATGAACTTTAGAAAGCTTTAGGAATTACACTTAATAATTATTGATTCGAACTACGAATTGATTGGATGTGGGAACTGAGTTCCTAACTTAAATCCAACTTCATTAGCGTGATGTCTCCGATGGTCTAAACATAGGAAGCACTTGGGGTGAATGGAGCCCTGATGCCACAGTGGTTAAGAGCTCAGGCTCCTAACCGAAAGGTTGGCAGTTCAAATCCACTAGTCATTCCTTGGAAACTCTATGAGGCAGTTCTGCTCTGTCCTATAGGGTAACTATGAGTTGGAATCAACTTGACAGCAACAAGTTTTGGTTTTGGAAGTGAGTGAGATCACCTAGAAAGGAAATGTGAATGAGAAAGATAAGGGTGCAGGATTTTGCCCTGAGACACTCCAACACTAACAGATGAAGAAGATGAGAATATGCCATGGGTGGGGGGAGGTGAGAACAAGAAAATGAAATAGGGACAAAGGGAGAAAGAGTGTTTAAAGAAAGAGGTATCAATTAACCATTTTGCTAGTTATTGAGAGGTCCAGGTAAGCCCTAGAAAGTGTTTCGTCAAGATTTATCAAGATTCAGATGGATTTTTGATATTAGAAAGAACAGCAGTTTCTATGGACTGTTATGTAAATAATCCAGTTTCTTGTCAGAGGAGGAGAGAGTGGGAGGTATGACAATTCTAATTACAATTGTTGAAGATTATTTCCAAAACATTGGATGTGAAGAAGAAAAAGCTAGAAGGAAAGCTTAATGACACATCTGTTTGTTTTTGTTTGTTGTTGTTGTTTTTTAAGATGGAAAAGACCTGAATCTGTTAAACCATAAGGAAAAAGAATAAGTAGAGAAGGAAATACGGAGTTGAGGAAAGACACAATTGACCAGAGAAAATTTTAGAAACTGTGAAGCAGAGCACTGGTGATAAGGTTAGGAATGTCAAGGAAATCATAAAAGGATGCAGGGTGGAAAGATTGAATGGAGATGCATGTTTTATGTGTAGTTAATTTAGTGGTTAATCGAATTTCATAATTAAACACATGAAATATTGTTCTCATCTACGTGAAGCAATAGCCAATGAATAAACTCTTTTACAAATGATCATGATAAAATATTCTTATATGTAGACACTGCATAGTTAGGTCATTCTTCAGCATGAAAATTTATGAATAAATGTTTTAGAAAATAATAAGGGAATTTAAACATTTTTCTTATGTATGTAAGGCCTCAATTTGTTTAGAAAATATACCCCTAATAAAGTTTTCTATGACTTTTTATATTGTAAGAGTAACTGTAAGCCTCATTTTTCTGGTTCATTTTCCTTTCAGTTATCTAATTTTTCCTTCTACTCAATTTTTTTCCTCTAATATATTCACACTCATAGGCTCATGTAGCATAACCTTCCCTTAATATTATCCTGTTGAAATTCTCTCTTCTTGGTTGTTCTGTGGTATATGCAACACATTGGAAAAATACTCATATAGGCTTTTCCTTTAAATACCAAAACAAAAAACAAAAAACCCCACTACCCTTGAATTAATTCCAATTTATAGTGACCTTATAGAACAGAGTAGAAATGCCCCCTAGGGTTTCCAAGCCTGTAGATCTTTATAAAAGCAGACTGCCACATCTTTCTCCTGCAGAGAGGCTGGCGGGTTCAAATGCAGACCTTTCAGTTAGCAGCCAAGCGCTTGACCACTGTGCCACCAGGGCTCCATCTAAATACCAATAGAAAATGAATAAAACAAGTAAATGCCAATGAGACTGGTTTAGCAAATAGTGAACAAAGGCATTTATTTTAAAATCTTCTAAAAAACAAATAGAAACCTCTCATGTTATCTCAATAGATATATAAATAGGTTCAAGATTCTGAAGATGAAAAAGAAGAGAGGGAAAATAAAAGTTTGGAATTTTAGCTTGCTGTCAGATTTATCAAATGGACATGAGATCAACTTTATTTAGCTTAAACTATTTTTCCTAAATTTGTCATTACAAAAATTAAGTGATATTTTTATTTAAATTAAATAGTAAGTGGAAGGAAAATATCAAGCATTTATACAATAAGTTAAATAATTTAAAAGATAAAAATTTATTTTTCTAGTGTTTTGAGTAAGGAAATTGACATCATGACATAATGATGTGGTTGTTGTTAGGTGCCCTTGAGTGGATTCTGACTCATAGCAACCATATGTGACAGAGTAGAACTGCCCCGTAGGGTTTTCTAGGTTGTAAACTTTAATAAAGCAGATCATCAGGTCTTTCTCCCACATTTCAGTTATCAGCTCAGCATTTGATCATTATGCCACCAGGGCTTCTTTGTGAGATGATAATTCATGAATATTTTTTAAATAGTTCAGAAAAATGGAAAAGCAATTGTTCTTATGCTTCAATAAAATTTAGTATTAGTATTTTATTAAAAATATATTAATTTTTATTAAAGCAATTACTCATCACAATGAAATTGATAAAAATTTCCAGATGTACCACTTATATTTAAAGCAGGCATTTCATTGCTTATATTTGTATGTCCCTGAATTGGTCAGAATTTTGAAATCAGAATAAACATAATGTTTGAAACTATAGATTATATTAAATTTCACAAAGAAATAAACCTGTGCCATGTAATAATGATGAAAGAGATGAGGAACATCCAGGATTGGCTCTGAAGTTTGATGGGAAAAAGAGGGAGCTTCTTTCTGTTTTATTAAGAGTTTTTATCAAGAATGAATATTTAATCTTATCAGTTTTTTTCACAATCTATGAAGCAAATGGTAATATGATTTTTCTTGTGTCTATTAAAGTGCTCAATTATATTAATAGATTTCCTTCTATTTTTACTTCATTACCCACACATGAGATAATTCTGTAGATATTTGGAGACTAAGTGCTATTTTATTGGAATTTTGGTATCGATATTTTGTTCTCATCAAAATAGGAATTTAGAAATGTTTTAAATTACTTAATGATAAATTTATTAAAATTGTAATAAATTTATCCTAGAATACTTTAAAATAAACACTTTGAATTATTTGGCCCTTTAAGACTCCAGTTATGTATACATTAGGTCTCTTATCCTCATCTTCTATTTATTTAATCTTCTAAATTTTTACTTTTATTTATAGTTCATCATTTTTATTATCCTCTTTTCCAGCTTGTATTAGTTATACTTCTAGAAAAACTAACTATGAGAGAAAAATTTGGGTGCAAGTTGTACGTTTCGAGATAGTCTAAGGAAATACAGTGAGAGAGTGGGGAAGTGAGAGAGGGAAGAAAGGAAGTTAAAACTAACATGTTAATTTGTGAGTTTCAATCATAGAAAATCGGGGCTTAATCTTTTTGGAAATCCTCTGACACATTGTGTAGAATATACCTCAAATTTATCCTAGTATATGTTGAAAAACCTGAGGTACTTGTTTATATTTTCTTATCTCTCATTGGTTGAAGATATCTCCCAGGGTGTTACCACTCTGGCACTCTGGCTTGCTGTAACCCAGACAGAGCACATTCCTGTGGCCACAGAAAGCCTCAGGCAGAGAAAGACTTGGGTGCTGGAGTTTAGATGCTACCAGTCTATATAGGACCTGTCAATTAAACCAAAGATGACAAACGGCTAGACTGAGGGGTGAGAGTATCAGCTACTTATCTTTTATTTTCCACTATGTATATTCTCCATTTGCTCCCTTAGTTCCTTACAATTTAGATTTCAATGTTGTGATTGTTTTATGTTTTTTCTTTCCAACATTTTGCATGCATCTATTTCACTGTTAAATTTATTGCTTAAACTAGCTCAAGTGTTTTCTGTTAACATCAAAATAACAGTGTCTGATACAAAATGATATAAAACAGTTGATTATTTCTTCTTTCCTGATACTCATTTTTTTTTTTTTTTTTACCTTAATTCCAGGAAACCAAGTTCTTCTCATTTACATCTTACCTCACTGGTGCTACTTCTATTCTGATTTGCTGGCTCCTTCTCTTCCTGACTTCTAAATATTGGATAACTTGGGCCATATCTTCAGCTGTAATATACTCTTTTTAAAATCACTTACTCTGTGACTTCTACAGAAACAATTGACAGCCAGTTAAGTACTCCTTGCCCTCTTAACTCCAGTCTTCCCTATCAGATTAAATGATACAAAATACCTTGGATTAAAAAAAAAAAAAAACAGCTAAGATATAGCTTTTCTTTTTCCTGATCACGAAGATATATATTCAATAAAGAAGTCTGGATGCTCTAATTCTAAAATATACACCTACTCCTCAATTATTGACTATCTCATTATCCAACATTTCACATTTACAACAACAGTGAAAAATCTACTATCCAATTATTTTGGACATTAATGACGTATGTCTGGCAGTAACAAATACTGAGGTGCAAGGCGAGATTAACACTGGCTGTGATGTTTAAGGTTATGTGTCAACTTGACTGAGCCATGATTCTCAGTGGTTTGGAGGTTATGTACCATATATTTATGCAAATAACGTGCACCTTCTACGTTGGTTGGCCAACCATGCCCTCCCCCAATGGAGGTATTTTCATAAGTGTTGCTATGCCAATTTTTTTTTTACATGTTACTGTAAAAAAATTAGCATAGTGCACTTACAAAAATACTTCATAGGGAGGATGGCGCAGTTTGCAAACAAATGTAGAAAGCACATGTTATTTGTGCAAAAATAAATACAGTAATGATGTAATCTGGCAGTTAGGTAATGATGTGATTTGGCGCTTATGTAAAGATGTAGTCATTCTTCATTTTATGATCTGATGTGGTCATCCTCTATTTTCTCATAATGCCAGTTTTTACATAACAACCTGGCTTTGGAACCTAACCATGCCAACAAGTGACGAATGGGTGTATTCTGAATTCAGGTATTTCTCTCCATCTGAACTATATTACCCTAAACCAATCCCCACAATCTTCTTCCTAGATCATCACAATAGTTTCCTGACAGGTTTCCCTTCTTTCAAACTTGCCCTTCCTAGAGTCTATTTCAACACAGCAACCAAAGTGATCTGTTTAAGCATTTGTTCTTTTTAAAATCACTTACTCTGTAATTTCTATGGAAACACTTGACACCAAGTTTTTTATCATGCTTTAGAATTACATTCAAACCTCTTACATACACCACTCTCCTTGAGGCACGCTCTAAACATCCTATGGTATGTTCTTCAAAGTCATTTGGACTAATTATATTACTATGTTTTCCCTCCTTGTAAAAGAATTCATAACACATTCTAAGTGGACATGTGAATTGATTTAGCCAATTAACTGTGAATTTAACTGATATGGCCAGCCTGCATTAGTCACTTCTCTGAGGACATCTTTTATAAAGTGCTTACTGGAAAGTTGAGATATTTTATGGCTCAAGTGTAACCAGGAAGTGGGATGCACTTCCTGGGCCGTAGTACCAATATGTATTATGAATGTATTATGATTGTGATGTACTTCATGGGTCATGGTACTGATATGGACCACTTGAAATTGGCATCCTATTTTTTCAAATTAAAATAAATAAATATGGCATCGCCAAAACATTCCAAAAAAAAAAAAAAATCATCCATGAAAGGTTAAAGGAAGATGCATGTTAATGACAGGGAGAGGGAGAGTGTGGTCATGGATTGCTCTTCTTTAATATTACTGCTGTATTGTTTGATTTTTCTTTAATATACAATTTATTGATTTCTTTGTACGTACATCTTTCTAAAAAACACATATAAACTTTCAGGCATTCGCAGTAAGTAAACATGGAGAATAAATTCAGTTGTTGAGGCTATACAAAAGGGAGTTTAGTGTCAGCACTTTAGAAAATACTTGGTGTAAATCAGAAAGAAAAAAATTTGTTTTTTACCCCTGGTCTATGCAGGCTTGCTGTTAAAAAGTATTCATTCTTACACACCCTCAATTACCTCAGAGCTAAGTCACTGTCTGATTTGAGATTAGCAAAACTGCAGCATGATTTCATTTTGATTCTATGAGAATAAGGAAGAGAAACTATTAATTGACCTAACACACACACACACACACACACACACACACACACACACATATATATACATATACACACACACACACGTATATAGATCAAATCAAACCTACTGCCATGGAGTCGATTTCTACTCATAGTGACCCTATAGGACAGAGTAGATCTGCCCCATAAAGTAGTTCTTTATGGAAGCAGACTGCCACATTTTTCTCCCATGGAGCAGCTACTATTTTACCTTTTGATTAGCAGGTGAGGGCTTTAACCACTGCACCACCAGGGCTCTTTGTGTGTGTGTGTGTGTGTGTGTGTGTGTGTGTGTATAATGTTAATATTAAGAGCTTCTGTTTGGAATGGAAGATAAGGTCACTAAGAAATTCAACAGTAGCTCTAATTATCTTTTATCCTTAAGCTAGTTTATTAGGACAAAGTGGTCAGTGTTATAGGCAAAGTACAAACGAATTAGAATTGACAAGTTTACAACCCTGTCACAAATAGAGATTTTTTTATAATTGTTATGCATAAATTTTTGTGAGCAAAATATTGTCTAAATAAGGCCACCAGAAAAAATTTGGGTGATTCTGATTTTAATATAGCACTAAATAAGAACAGTGGTTAGCCATTAGCTACATGATTTTACTATCTAAATATCTTACCTGTTGGTGTTGATTCTTTCTGATGGTTACAAATTAAATCTCTTAAATCTACCTGCAGAAACAGTCCACTAGCTAAAATAAATTGCTCTTTTTTTTAAACAGTATATACTATGTTTTAATATTTATTATTTAATTTGTGCAGCAACCCTCTCCCTCCACTTCTTAATCTGAAATCTCTTTCTCACAACATGCTATCCATGTGATTATTATGGAGTCACTCTGAAGAAAACATCTCTGTTAAACCTGATCACAGCTGGAGAGAATGTGACTCATGTTCAGGCAATGAGAGTCCTTCTTGTGATTTTTATAAAAGGAATCTAGAAAGAAAATTCTTTCTCTCTCTGGGTGAATTGACTGTAAAATTTCTGTACGGGAACTATTTGCAGTCCTGTCTTTCATATAGTTTGAAGAAAAATTCAATGAGTGGAAATTGAAGTTATCTCACAGACAGAAGTGTCAAAGATAGAAAGAGATGACAATTTTAACCCCTCATAAATGTTGTTCTTGATTTCTAGTTATCCATTCCAATTATCTTTATGATATACTTTTCTATTTCTTTAAGCTATTTCCACTCTGGTCTCTGTTATTTTCAAGTTATTAATAAATTAGATATATGCAGAATTGTTTAATCCCTTCAGAAGATAACTATGAAAGTATCAAATGTTTAAAACCATGGCTTCCCAGTGGAATAAAGAACTTTTTGGTCGAATAAGGAAAATCTAAGTTAGTAATGTCAATCTTTGTAACTACTAAGTTCCTCCTGGGTGTCACAAGTTGAGTTTCCAGGACACAGCCTCTGAGATGGAGATTTGTGTGCAGTTTGTTTATTGGGGATTACTCTCAGGACAATGCGTGTAAATGGAAGAGGAAAGCATGTTGGATGAGAGAGACATTGAAGCAATGCAGTTGAAATATAGGCGTCAGCTGATCCTACAGAAAGCTCTGAAGCCGAGATGGCCTGCAAAGATGTCTCAAATATAGGCATAGCAGGGCCAGACCTTATCCCCACATTAATCAGTAATTGAATAGAGGCAGCTACTTTTGCTCAGGGCACTTCCTGTAGAGGGATTGGCTATGAGCTATTAGTAGGCAAATACTCCATGCAACTGATGAAATTAGTACCTAGGTCCTGAAGCTGGGAGTTTTTCAGAATACTATGGAATACAATGTTGTCAGTCTCCTTCGAGTGGACCCCCAACTCGTGGTGACCGCTACATTAGGTTAAGTGTCATTCCTAAACATTCATTAATTTCTGTTTAGTGAGTTTAAGATAATGTTAGTTACTGATGCATTTACCTGCATGACTCTGAGTGCAGTATAGTAAAATAAGGAAGGGGGAGCAGTGCGACATAACAAACATCAAACAGATAAAAATATTTCTAGTGAATACTTTCACCTTTACATCTGAGAAGCCAGAGTGGGATGTGTAGAGAGAATGAAAGAATTTG
Source organism: Trichechus manatus latirostris (assembly GCF_000243295.1). Lineage (NCBI taxonomy): Eukaryota > Metazoa > Chordata > Mammalia > Sirenia > Trichechidae > Trichechus > Trichechus manatus. The sequence goes on along the minus strand of NW_004443991.1, from coordinate 4,964,469 downwards.
TGGCTGTGGCAAATGCGTGGCCTATCTGATGTCTAATTAATTGCTGTAAGGAGCCCTTGTGGCATAATGACTAAGTGCTCCACTGCTAACCTAAAGGTTGGTAGTTCAAAGTCACACAGCTGCTCTGCAGGAGAAAGACTTTGTCATCTACTCCTGTAAAGATTAAAGCCTAGAAGATGCTGTGGGGCAACTCTACTCTGTAACATGGGTTCGCTGTGAGTTGGAGTCAGTTCAATAGCACCCAACAACAACAATAAAAATTAATTGATGTCATCTGATTCTAGGATAATTTAATTCCTTAAGTGATATAGAGACATAATTTTAAATAAGAAAGATCTCAAAATGTATAGATCTTAATCTACTGTTGCTTATCTGACTGCAATGGCATTCACTGTAAGGTACAGGTATGGAGAGCAGCTAGTTTGCAGCAGAGCGCATTACCCACTGCACCACCAGAGCTCCTCTAACATATACAAAAGTAGTCATAAAAGCCTAAGCTATTCTTAACATTAAAAAGAATAAAATAAACTGCATGTATTCAGTGTTTAATCAACCAGAGGTTTATTTTCTTTTTAATCTCAGATATAATTTTATCACCTAATTTTCTCTGCTGATTAAATATCATATTAAGCAGAGTTTTTAAATTATCATTATTAATTAAAAGGCAAGAAAACCTAATTGTTTTTAAAAAATGCATTTTGATAGAAATGATATTTTAAAACTTAAGACCTAGGAGAAAACCAATAAAAAGACTACTTTGAAAAGTTTGAAAATTGTTGATATCAAGAAAGGACTTGTAGTCTGAAAAACAGAGTTAATAATTCTTTATCTGCTTCTAAACAAAAATTATTGGGGAAGTCACTTAAAAATTGCAATCCTCTGAAAGATTAAATAATAGGAAAAATCAATTTGACAAATCTCTTTCAGCTCTAATATTCCATTTATTTTTTTAAATTTTATTCTTTAGATATCTGATTGTCCTTCTACACTCTAGTTCCTCCCTCTGACCCCAGGAATGGAGTAGGAAGGAGGTAATTTTAACAACCGTACCTTTAGATGCACTTTAAAGGAATACTTTACAACAATGTCCATATCCCATCCCTTATTGACTCATTTAGTCATGTAGCAAGCATTTTGTTGTTGTAGTTAGGTGCTGTCGATTTGGTTCCTACTCATAGCCACCGAATGTACAACAGAACGAAACACTGCCCAGTCCTGTGCCATCCTCGCAATCGTTGTGCTTGAGCCCATTGTTGTAGCCACTGTGACAATCCATCTCTTTGAGGATCTTCCTCTTTTTTGCTGTCCCTCCACTTTACCAAGCATGACATTCCTCTCCAGGAACTGGTCTCGATTGATTACATGTCCAAAGTATGTGAGACGAAGTCTCGCCATCCTAGTTTCTAAGGAGCTTTTTGTTAGTGCCTTTTAATTATCATTTGATATGCTAGATTCCATGAATATCACAGAGTTTTTTCGTTTTTTGTTTTGTCTTAAAGTGCTTAGTCTAGTAGAGGAGTCAGACGTGTGTCTATAAATTAGAGTGTCGTGTACTATACTGCAATTTGCAAGAATGGAAGCTTGTGCAATTTTCAGAAATAGCACAGAGAAAGAACTGATTAAGTATAGAGATGATATTTTGGGGATATGGGATGAGGAGTAGGGTACAGTTTTCTGATGTCGTATATTCTTGCTTAAGGTTCTAACAGCATTTTTTTTTCCAGAGGGTTACAGACACGGGGTGTTATGAGTCGAAATTGACTCGACGACACCTAACAACAACAGCTATATGGGGCTGCAGGCTGAGTTCCCAAAAGTAACCAGCTTCATCTTCAGCTCTTATAGATGATCCATTTGTACAATAGAGATGCAGAAGTTCTTTTCTTCCTTCATATTTCAAAAATATTTGTGACAGAATCTAGTCCCAAACAAGATGATAAAATCAATAAAGTATTTTTAAATGTGAATAGTTTTTGAGCATTAGCTTTTAAACTTTTGAAAAATAGTATCAAATAATTGTTACTTTATAACGAGGGTTTAAATATTTTGAGAAAAATATGGGGTATGGCATTAAGGAGCAGACTAATCTGCCTCCATTTACGCTTTCTTCTTTATCTCTTACAATGGTTCTTTGTATAAGTTCTTATCAGGTTTCTCCTCTAGTAACCTCTAACAAAAACTCCAACCTATATCAACTCTGATAGTCTTGATGTTTCTGTAAACATCTGGATTCTGGATTCTATTCAGTGTTCAGTCTGTGTACTCAGCCACATAACCTTACAGCATTCTCAGTTCTTCAAAACAGTGCTTACTATAAATACAAAGAGTATTAGCTGGCAACAATGAAAATGGCATTTTATTTTTAAGGACTATTTTAATGTTAAGCACATAGATGAAAGCCAAGATTTATTATATAATTGTCCTCAAAAATATAACTTTTCTAGAGACTCTATATCTTCATAAATGTCAATCTAGCAAATTCAAAACTGGTGTTTATTTCTCAGTAAGCTTCTTCTTTTTTTTTTTTAATTCCAAGCACTCTACTTGGTGTTTCAAAAAAGTAATGCTATTCTTATGAAGATTGTACTTGTTTTTATATGAAACTTTGAGTTTTACATGAAACTCTGAAGGTTTGGCGCCAAATCTGTAGTCTATGTTTAAACTTTGTGGAATATCTTAGAATCTAGAAATGTCTTCTCATTTCATATTCTCCCTGAAGTCATCCAATCCTATGACTTCAATTGCCATCTGTAAATAGATGACTTCCAAGATTTTATCTTTAACGTAGAAGTGTCTTAAAAAATCCAAAGCAATATAGCTAACTGTCTACTTCACATTTCCACTTGTATGTCTCAGAGCAAAAAAAAAAAAAATGCTTCACTTATCAAAATCTAAGCTCCTGGTAGCCACATCTATACACACATAAAGAAACATACATGCGTGCTCTCATAAATCCTCCCTTGTACAATATTCTTTATGTCAGTAAGTCTGGTTGCCATTAAAATTATAATTGTAAAATCAATACATGACTACTGATAAAAAATTGAAAAATGTAGAAAAGTATAAAAATACTAATTTTCCCTGTGATCCAGCCACTATATACTCATAGCATTTTCAGTAATTTCCTCTAGCACATTTAATTTCAAAGAGCTCTTTTTTATCTTTTCACTATTCCTTAATCATGACATTTTCTTTATTATTATTTTCTGGAAGTAATTTATTTTAAAATCTTTCTAAATACAGTGCTTAATTTAATAGTTCTTTTTCATATTTTTCTATTTCTTTCATATCTATACATTTCTTAAAGTATACGATAACCTTTGTCTATAACTTCATATTTAAGAACAAGGAAATGGAATGACTGATTGTAATCTCTATTCAATAGATAGGATTCACACAGGGATAAAAACCAAAAACCAAAACCGTGACCACTGAGTCGTTTCCGACTCATAGCAACCCTATAAGACAGAGTAGAACTGTCCCATAGGGTTTCCAAGGAGCAGCTGGTGGATTCAAACCACTGACCTTTTGATTAGCAGCCGAGTGCTTAAACACTGCACCACCAGGCTCCCAAATAGGAATAGTAGATAAGAAATCATTTATTGTGAAGAATAGGAATGCTACTAAGCTATAAGATGCCTTTGGGCAATTTAGTAAAAGGCAACCCTTTGTCCAGATAGTTGCAGCCCTGGACATATGACTTGGGGAGCCGAGTGTGAGCTAGGCTTTAGCCTCCACTTGCCTCCTTGTCGGGTATGTTCTGCAGGGCACAATCTGCACAAGTGTGTACTGCAGTAATAAGGCTGAGGATGAACTCAAACATACCAATGTACACAGAGATGGTATAGGACCTGGCAATGTTTCATTCAGTTATACATAAGGTCTGCATGAGTTGGCGCTGACTTGTTGTCAACTAACAACAACAAAAAGGCTGGGGAACCATTAAATGCTAGACTGAGAAGATGCCAACATACACTTTAGATACCTCCTCACGAGAAGTTTAATTCAATTTCATTACTGAAGGAGCCTCTGGATTTGACTCTGTAAAAGTCATTCTGCACTTGGGAGTAAGAGATGGTGGGAAGGTGAAACAGTTCATGAAGCAAGGTCACTTGTTCCCTTTGTTTTGAGCTCACTTCTTGCACTTTCCATTCATGGTGCCTGGACTGCAGGCTCTCCAGGGTTCTTCTAAGCAGATGTGTTTGATTCTGTCTTGCAGTGCTCCTCTAAGAATTTATTCTCTTCACTCTTCTTCATCTGTAACCTGTACTTTCCAACTTCCATCTTCCATCAATAGATAAAATAACTTTTACTGATGCCATATTTTTATGAATTTATATCATCATCAATTTACTATCATTTTAATGAGGTTTTGGGAAAAACAGAAGATATTGTTCTCAAATCACCGTCTTCAACGAGAAATCTTCTGCTGTTGTTAGTTGCCGTTGAGTAGGTTTCGAATGATGGTAACCCCATGTGACCCAATGTGTGCAGAGTGCAACTGCTCCATAAAGTTTTCAAAGCTGTGATATTTAGGAAGCAGATTACGAGGCCTATCTTCTGAAGCATCTCTGGGTGGGTTCGAACCACCAACTTTTCAACTAGTAGTCCAGCACTTAACTGTTTGTACAGCGCAGGAACTCTAGAAGCCTACTGTTGTTGTTATGTGCCCTTGAGTCAGTTCTGACTCATAGTGACCCTATGTACAACAGAACAAAACACTGCCCAGTCCTGCATCATCCTCACAATTGTTGTTATGCTTGAGCCCATTGTTGCAGCCACTGTGTCCATCCATCTCCTTGAGCGACTTCCTCTCTTTAGCTGATCCTCTACTAAGCATAATGTTCTTCTCCAGATAACATGTCCAAAGTATGTGAGACAAAATCTCACCATCCTTGCTTGTAATGAGCATTCTGGCTGTACTACTTCCAAGACAGATTTGTTCATTTTTCTGGCAGTCCATGGAATATTCAATATTATTCATCAACACCATAATTCAAAGGCATCAATTCTTCTTTGATCTTCCTTATTCATTGTCCAGCTTTCGCATGCATATGAGGCGATTGAAAATACTATGGCTTGGGTAAGTCACACCTTTGTCCTTAAAGTGACATATTTGCTTTCTAATACTTTAAAGCGGTCTTTTGCAGCAGATTTGCCCAATGCAATGCATCATTTGATTTCTTGACTGCTGCTTCTATGGGCTTTGATTGTGGATCCATGTAAAATGAAGTTTATTATAACTTCAGTATTTTCTCCATTTATCATGATGTTACTTATTGGTCCAGTTGGGAGGATTTTTGTTTTCTTTATATTGAAATGTAATCCATACCAAAGGCTATGGTCATTGATCTTCATCAGTAAGTGCTTCAAGTCCTCTTCACTTTCAGCACGCAAGGTTCTGTCATCTGCATATCGTGGTTGTTAATGAGCCTTCCTCCAATCCCTATGCGGCATTCTTCTTCAAATAGTCTAGCTTCTTGGAAAATTTTCTCAGCGTATAGACTGAATAAATACAGTGAAAGGATACAACCCTGATGAACACTTTTCTTGACTTTAAATGATGAGGTATTCCCTTGTTCTATTCCAACGACTGAAGGAAAGTATTACAATGAAATGTGCAAAGACCTGGAGTTAGAAAACCAAAAGAGAAGAACATGTTAGGCATTTTTCAAGCTGAAATAGCTGAAGGAAAATTTAAGCCTTGAGTTGCAGTATGGAAATACGCTACAGGGAAAATACTAAATGATCAGGAAGCAACAAAAGAAGATATGGAAGGAATACACAACAACACTTTTACCAAAAATAATCAACATTCACCGATTTCAAGAGGTAGCATATGATCAAGAACCAACAGTACTGAAGGAGTAAGTACAAGCCGCACTGGAAGCATCGGCGAAAAACAAGGCTTCAGGAATTGAAGAAATATCAGTTGAGATGTTTCAACCAACAGATGCAGCGCTGGAAGTGCTCACTCTTCTATGCCAAGAAATTTGGAAGACATCTACCTAGCAAAACAACTGAAAAAGATCCATATTTGTGCTCATTCCAAACAAAGGTGATCCATAAGAATGTGGAAATTACCAAACAAGATCAAAAATATCACCCACAAGTAAAATTTTGCTGAAGATCATTCAAAAGCGATTGCAGCAGTACATCGACAGGGAACTGCCAGAAATTCAAGCTGGATTCAGGAGAGGACATGGAACAAGGGATATCATTGCTAATGTCAGATGGATCTTGACTTAAAGTAGATAAAACCAGAGAAATGTTTACCTGTGTTTTATTGACTATGCAAAGACATTCAACTGTGTGGATCATAACAAATTATGGATAACTTTACAGAGAATGGGAATTCCAGAACACTTAATTGTGCTCATGCAGAACCTGTACATAGACCAGGAGGTAGTAGTTCAAGCAGAACAAGGGGATACTCTTGGTTTAAAATCAGGAAACGTGTGTGTCAGGGCTGTATCTTTCACTATACTTATTCAATATGTATACTGAGCAAATAATCTGAGAAGCTGGACTATAAGAAGAAGATTGCAACATCAGGATTGGAGGAAGACTCATGAACAACCTGCGTTATACAGGTAACACAACCTTGCTTGCTGTAGGTGAAGTGAACTTGAAGCCCTTACTAATGAAGATAAAAGGCTATAGCCTTCATGATGGTTTACACCTCAAAATAAAGAAAAAAAAAATCCTCCCAACTGGACTAATAAGCAATGTCATGATAAATGGAAAAAAGATTGAAGTTGTGAAGAATTTCACTTTACTTGGATCCACAATCAACGCCCATGGAAACAGTAGTCAAGAAATCAAACAAGGTGTTGTGTTGGGCAAACCTGCTGCAAAAGACCTGTTTAAAGTTTTAAAAAAGGAAAAGTGTCACTTTAAGACTAAACTGTTCCTGATCCACACCATGGTATTTTCAATTGCATGCAACAGCTGGTCAATGCATAAGGAAGACCAAAGAAGAATTGTTACATCTGAATTATGGTGTTGACAAAGAATATTGAATATACCTCGGACTGCCAAAAGAATGAACAAATCTGTCTTGGAAGAAGTGCAACTAGAATGCTCCTTAGAAGCAAGAATGGCAAGACTTCACCTTGAGGGGCAGGGCCAAGATGATAGAGTAGTTAGATGATTCCTGTGGTCCCTCTTACAACAAAGACCTGAGAAAACACGTCAATCAATTATATATGGTAATCTAGGAGCCCTAAACATCAAAGGAAAATTTGAGAAGTTGGGCTGCACGGCAAGGGGAGGGAGACACAGTTCAGAAGCAGCTGACCTGACCGGCACCCTGCATGTTAGATCGGTGGATGCATGGGCTGAGTCAAACAGTAGCACTCAGGATGCACTTTCCACTCAAGAGAAACCAACCGGCAGAGAGCCTGCGCAAGCCTCTGGAACCAGGGAGAAGTGACACTGAATCTGCAAAAGCTAAATTCAAGCATCTAATCTACCGCGGAATCAAAAAAACCCTCCCCACACTGGGAAATATCTCTGTCTCATTAGCTCACACCCTCCCCACTCTGCTCCAGTCCTGAGCCGGCTTCAGCTATTGCCGCACCTCCAGGGCCAGATGGGAGGCCTGTCATGCACCGGGAGCCATTCTGCTGGCTTTGGAGAGAGAACAAATTAACAAACAGGAGAAAAAAATCTGTCAGCTCCCGTAAGCCTGGAGCTCAAGACAGGCACAGCCCCTTTGCCTAGGCACAGGCATAAAGGGTACACAGACTTTGAATGTCTTTCACACTTGCCTAGACCTGTGTGAGACCATTTCAACAGTGTAAGACCTAATTAGCATAGTACAACAGGGTATATACCTGAAGCCTATTTTCAAGTGCAAAAGCTAAGGGAGAGTGGCAGATTAATGACACTTGACACCGCCCTGCCCATTAAGCAGGATCTTTACCTACCCACATCAGCGGCCTGTGGACTGGTGGCTCAACCCACTCCACTTAGCCACCCACGACATGGGTCCGAGAATAAGTGATGCTTCCTAGTCTTTACAACCAACAGCACTGGGTGCCCAAAGTCTGGCTGCAGAACTCACCCACCTACACACTCTAGGGAACACGGACATGCCTTCCACCCAGGCACTCAGTGGTAGCAGTCAGCCCCTATCTTGCTCAGCACATAACCTCCTTCTGCAGCCAGATACCTGTGCCTACTCCAATCACCGCTACATAGCCCTTCCTGTCTAGGGCTGTAGATGAGAGCCTGCACCACACACTTGGTGATCAAAGACCTGGTCTTCTAAGCTGAATCCATACAAGAAAAGTAAACCGACTAAGTATGTGAGTAAATGGGCTTGCATACTTAATAACAGCTCTAGCCACCTGGAGACAGGACATGAGAGCTTCAAAGATGACAATAGTCAAACTAGCTCAAGAGCAGCCTATTTGGGCATATCAAAACAAAACAAAACAAGAAGCTAGGACACAGCAAGCAAACACAAAATAAATAAATATAAAAACTTATTGATGACTTGGAGACAAAAGTCAATATCAAATCACATACAGAGGCAGATCATGATGGCTTCAGCAAGGCACCCAAACAAAGAATCAATAAATCTTTCAGAGCAAGAGAACTTTTTGGAATAACCATAGGTATAATTCAAAACATAAACATACAGAACTCTTCAAGAGATGAGAAAGTAGATCATGCAAAATGCAGAACAAGCCAAAGAACATACAGACAAAGCAATAGAGAAACTTAAGAAGGTTATACAAGAGCATAAAGATAAATTTAACAGGCTGCAAGAATCCGTACAGAGACACCAAATAGAAATCCAAAAGATTAACAATAAAATTTCAGAATCAGACAACTCAATAGAAAGTCATAGAAGAATTGAGGCAACAGAAGTCAGAATTACTGAGATTGAAGATGAAGCATTTGACACCAACTTACGTGAGGAAAAATCAGATAAAGGAATTTAAAAAAATGAAGAAACTCTAAGAATTATGTGGGACTCTATCAAGAGGAGTAACCTACGAGTGATTGGAGTACTAGAACGGAGGGATAACAAAAAATACAGAGAGAATTGTTGAAGATTTGTTTGCAGAAAACTTCCCTGGTATTGTGAAAGATGACAAGATATCTATTCAGATGCTCATGGAACTCTACATAAGGTTGATCCCACAAGAAAGTCACTAAGACATAATATAATCAAACTTGCTAACATCAAAGATAAAGACAGAATTTTAAAAGCCGCTAGAGATAAACAAAAAGTTGTCCACAAAGGAGAGTCAATAAGATTAAGTTCTGACTATTCAGCAGAAATCATACAGGCAAGAAGGCAATGGGGTGGCACATATAAAGCCTTGAAGGAATAAAAGATTGCCAGCCAAGAATTATATATCCAACAAAACTGTCTCTTAAATATGATGGAAAAATTAGGACATTTCCAGATAAACAGAATTTTAGGGAATCTGTAAAAACCAAACCAAAATTACAAGAAATACTAAAGAGAATACTCCAGTTAGAAAATCAATAACATCAGATAACAACCCAAGACTAGAACACAGGACCAATCAACCAGGTAGCAACCCAGACAGGGAAGTCACAAAAATAAATAAAAGCTAAAACACTAAAAATAAGGATACAGAGACATCAACATGTAAATGATGACAACATTAAAACAAAAAAGCAGGACTAAATAATGTAGTCATAGATCTTTCATATGGAGAGGAAGTCAAGGAGATATAAAGAAATAAAAGACTGGTTTAAACTTAGAAAAATGAGGTTAAATATTAAGGTAACCACAAAGGAAACTAACAATCCTACACATCAAAATAAAAAAAGAAGAAAAACGTGAAGACTCAGCAAATACAAAATCAACAACACTGAAAAAGATGAAAAGAAGTTATGTAAAGAAAAATGACTCAGCATAGAAAATTAAGTGGAACAAAGAAACTGTCAATGACACACAGAAAAAAATACATCAAAATGATAGCATTAAACTCACACTTATCAATAATTATGCTGAATGTAAATTGACTAAATGCACCAATAAAGACAAAGAGAGTGTCAGAATGGATTAAAAAAAAAAAAAAAAGGTCCGTCTATATGCCGCCTGCAAGAGACAAATCTTAGTCTTAAAGACACAGACTAAAACTGAAAGGATGGAAAAAATATATATCAGGCAAACAACAATCAAAAAAGAGCAGGGGTGGCAATATTACTCTCTGACAAAAAAGACTTTAGAGCAAAATCCACTACAAAAGATAAGGACACTATATAATGTTTAAAAGGTCAATACACCAGGAGGAGATAACTACAATAAATATTTATGCTCCCAATGACGGGGCTCCAAAATACATAAAACAAACTCTAACAGCATTAAAAAGACAAATAGACAGCTCCACAATAATAGTAGGAGACTTCAACATGCACTTTTGGCAAAGGACAAAACATCCAGAAAGAAGCTCAATAAAGACACAGAAGATGTAAATGCCAGAATCAACCAGCTGTATCTCATAGACATATACAGAACACTCCACCTAACAGCAGCCAAGTATACTTTCTTTTCCTGTGCATGTGGAACATTCCCCAGAATAGACAGATAAAAATAATAATAATAATTTAAAACAAACCAAAAAGAAAACATTGGCATCAAGTGGATTCTGACTCATAGCAACCCTATAGGACAGAGTAGAACTGCTCCATATGATTTCCAAGGAATGCCTGGTGGATTCCAACTGCTGACATTTTGGTTAGCAGCTATAGCTCTTAATCACTACACCACCAAGGTTTCCAAAAAGACCACATATTAGACCACAAAGCAAGTCTTAACAGAATACAAAACATAGAAATATTACAAAGCATATTTTCTGACCATAAAGCCATAAAAGTAGAAATTAAGAACAGAAAAAGCAAGGAAAAAAAAAATCATATACATGGAAACTGAACAACACTTTGCTCAAAAAACTACTGGGTTATAGAAGAAGTAAAGGATGGAATAAAGAATTTCACAGAAGCAAATGAGAATGAAAACACATCCTACCAGAACCTTTGGGGCACATTAAAAGCAGTGCTCAGAGGTCAATTGACAACAAAAAATGCACAAATTCAAAAAGAAGAAAGGGCCAAAATCAAAACATGAACCTTACAACTTGAACAAATAAAAAGAGAGCAGCAGAAGCCGGGCACCAAAAGAAATGAAATAATAAATATTAGAGCATAAATAAATGAAATAGAGAATAGAAAAACAATTGAAAGAGTTAATAAGCCAAAAGCTGGTTCTTTGAAAAGATCAACAAAATTGATAAACCATTGGCCAAAATAACAAAAGAAAAACAGGAGAGGAAGAAAATAACCCGAGTAAGAAATGAGATGGGAAATATCACAATAGACCCAACTGAAATTAAAAGCATCGTAACAGAATACTATGAAAAATTGTACTCCAATAAATTTGAAAACCTTAAGGAAATGGACAAATTTCTAGAAACACACTCCCTACCTAAACTAACACAAACTGAGGTAGAACAACTAAACAAACCTATAACAAAAGAAGACATTGAAGAGGTAATTAAAAAACTCCTAACAAAAAAAAAGCCCTGGCCCTGACGGCTTCACTGGAGAACTCTATGGAACTTTCAGAGAGGAGTTAACACCACTACTACTAAATGTATTTCAGAGCATAGAAAAGGATAGACTACACCCAAACTCATTCTATGAAGCTAGCATAACACTGATAACCAAAACCAGGTAAAGACACCACAAAAAAAGAAAATTACAGACCAATATCCCTTATGAACATTGACGCAAAAATCTTCAACAAAATTCTAGCCAATAGAATTCAATAACATATCAAAAAAATAATTCACCATGATCAAGTGGGATTCATACCAGGTATATAGGGATGGTTCAACGTTAGAAAAACAATCAATGTAATCCATCACATTAACAAAACAAAAGACAAGATCCACATGATCGTATCAATTGATGCAGAAAAGGCATTTGACAAAGTCCAACACCCATTCATGATAAAAACTCTCAGCAAAATAGGAATAGAAGGGAAATTCCTCAACATAATTAAGGGCATTTATACAAAGCCAACAGTCAACACCATTCTAAATAGAAAGAGTCTGAAAGCATTCCCCTTGAGAATGGGAACCAGACAATGATGCCCTTTATCATCACTCTTATTCAACATTGTGCTGGAGGTCCTAGCCAGAGAATTAAGGCAAGAAAAAGAAATAAAAGAAATTGGTAAGGAAGAAGTACAAATATCCCTATTTGCAGATGATATGATCTTATAAGCAGAAAACCCCAAAGAATCCACAAGAAAACTACTGGAACTAATAGAAGATTTCAGCAAAGTATCAGGATACAAGATAAATATACAAAAATCAGTTGAATTCCTCTACACCAACAAAGAGAACCTCAAAGAGGAAATCAACAAATCAATATCATTTACAATAGCCCCCAAGGAGATAAAATGCATAGGAATAAATCTAACCAGAGATGTAAAAGTCCTATATAAAGACAACTACAAGACCCTGCTGCAAGAAACCGAAAGAGACCTATATAAGCGGAAAACCATAACTTGCTCGTGGATAGGAAGACTCAACATTGTGAAGATGTCAATTCTACCCAGTGATCTACAGATACAATTCAATCCCAATCCAAATTTCAATGACATTTTTTAATGAGATGGAGAAACAAATCACCAACTTCATATGGAAAGGGAAGAGGCCCCAGATAAGTAAAGCATTACTGAAGAAGAACAAAGTGGAGGACTCACACCACCTAATTTCAGAACCTATTATACCACCAGTGTAATCTAAACAGCCTGGTACTGATACAACAGATACATAGAACAATGGAACAGAATTGAGAATCTGGGCATAAATTCATCTCCCTATGAGCAACTGATATTTGACATAGGCCCAAAGTCTGTTAAACGGGGAAAAAAACAGTCTCTTTATCAAGTGGTGCTGGCATAACTGGATATCCATCTGCAAAAAACTGAAACAAGACCCATAGCTCACACCATGCACAAAAAATAACTCAAAATGGATCAAAGACCTAAATACAAAATCTAAAACTATAAAGATCATGGAACTAAAAATAGGGACAATGCTAGGAGCCCTAATACATGGCATAAACAGAATACAAACTATAAGCAACAATGCACAAACACCAGAAGAGAAACTAGATAACTGGGAGCTCCTAAAAATGAAACACTTATGCTCACCAAAACACTTCACCAAAAGAGTAAAAAGATAACCTACAGACTGGGGAAAAATTTTTGGCTACGATGTATACCCTCAGGGCCTATTCTCTACAAGATACTCAAAACCTCAACAACAAAAAGAGAAATAAACCAATTAAAAAACTGGCAAAAGATATGAACAGGCACTTCACCAAAGAAAACATTCAGGTGGCTAACAGATACATGAGGAAATGCTCACAATAATTAGCCATGAGAGAAATGCAAATCAAACCACAGTGAGATATCATCTCACTCCAACATTAATCCAAAAAACACAAAATAATAATTGTTGAAAAGGTTATGGAGAGATTGGAACACTTATACACTGTTGGTGAGATTGTAACATGTTATAACCACTTTGGGAATCTATTTGGTGCTTCCTTAAAAAGCTAGAAATAGAAGTATCATACAATTCAGCAATCCCACTCCTAAGAATATATCCTAGGGAAATAAGAGCCATCACACAAATAGATATATGCACACTCATGTTCATTGCAGCACTGTTCACAATAACAAAAAGATGGAAACGACCTAGGTGTCCATCAATGGACAATGGATGAGCAAATAATGGTATATTCACACAGTGGAATACTAGGCAACGATAAAGAACAATGATGAATCTGCCAGATATCTCACAACATGGATGAATCTGGAAGGCATTATGCTGAGTGAAATTGGTCAGTTGCAAAAGGACAAATATTGTATGAGACCACTATTATAACAAATCAAGAAAAGGTTTAAACACACAAGAAAATATTCTTTGATGGTTATGAGGGTGGTGAGGGAGAGAGAGGGAAGTTCACTAACTGGAGAGTAGACAAGAATTATCTTAGGTGAAGGAAAGGACAGCACACAATATAGAAGAAGTCAGCACAACTGGACCAAACAAAAGCTAGGAAGTTTCCTGAACACAACCAAACATTCTGAGGGACAAAATAGTAGGGGCGGAGGTCTGGGGACCATGGTTTTAGGGAACATCTAGGTCAATTGGCATAACAAAGTTTATTAAGAAAATGTTCTGCATCCCACTTTGGT
>NW_004443991.1:4947202-4948663 GCF_000243295.1 Trichechus manatus latirostris | reverse complement strand
ATCATTGCATAATACTCCATTGTGTGTATGTACCATAGTTTGTTTATCCATTCATCTGTTGATGGGCATCTAGGTTGTTTCCATCTTTTTGCTGTTGTGAACAGTGCTTCAATGAATATGGGTGTGCAAATGTCTATTTGTATGACGGCTCATTTCTCTAAGGTATATTCCTAGGAGTGGGATTGCACTTTGTAGCTCTTTTTTTTGTGGTGCTGAAGTTTTCTTTGTTCCTCTTACTCTCCTGTGCTGAGTTCCTTTTGTTTGTTGATTTTGTTTTCATTTCTTTTGTTTTTGTAGGTTTTGTTTTTACTGAGACTTTATGTTTTTCTTCTTTATTTTGATGAGGAGGTTTGTTAACTTTCTTTGTGGTTACCTTGAAATTTACCCTTATCTTCCTAGATTTGAACTAGTCTATTATTACTTGGTATCACCTTGCCTTCCTCTCATTAGAAGGTTCTATACCTACACCGTTTATTCCCTCTTTTATTGTTCTGATGTTGATGTCATTTACAGATTAACCTCTCTGGTTCCCTGTTGTAATTCTTTTGGTTTTGTGTAGTCCTTAACAGTTCATTTCCTAGGTTGGTATTTGGCTAGTACAAACCTGTGTCCTATATTCAGCCTATGGTCTGATGTTTGTTCCCAGATTGAAGGACTCCTTTTACTAAGTCTTGTAAGTTTGGTTTGGTTTTTACATAGACCCTTAATTTTGGTTTATCCGGAAATGAACTAATTTTACCATCCTATTTGAATGACAGTTTTGCGGGATATATTATTCTTGGCTGGCAATTTTTTTCTTTCAAGGGTTTATATATGTCATCCCATTGCCTTCTTGCCTGCATGGTTTCTGCCAAATAATCCGAGCTTAGTCTTATTGTTTCTCCTCTGTATGTGACTTTTCGTTTTTCTTGAGCTGCTCTCAGGAGTCTTTGTCTTTGGTTTTAGCGAGTGTGATTATGATATGCCTTGGTGATTTTTTTTTTGAGGTCTATCCTATATGGGGTTCGTTGAGCTTCTTGGATGGTCAGCTTTTCATCTTTTATCATATTGGGTAGTTTTCTGTCAGCAATTCTTCAATGAGCTTCTTTGTATTTTCTATTTTCTCCCCCTGTTCTGGAACTCTGATCACTCGAAGATTTTTGCTTTTGATTGTATCCCACATAATTCTCAGTGTTTCTTCATTTTTCTTCATTCTTTTTTTTGAGTTTTCCTCAAACAGAGTTGTATCCAAGTGTTTGTCTTCAATTTTGCTCATCCTACCTTCCATCATTTCAAACCTGCTCCTTAGACCTTCTATGACCTGTCCATTTCTGAAATCTTATCATCTTTTGGATTTCTAATTGTTCTTTTTGTATGATTTCTAGCTGTGAATTTATTTTAGCATTTTGTTCCTGTATTATTTTCTTGAATTTTTCCATTTTTTTTGTCTGTATTTTCCATGAATTTGTCTGCCTTTTCCAT
>NW_004443991.1:4938994-4947102 GCF_000243295.1 Trichechus manatus latirostris | reverse complement strand
TTAGGGAACATCTAGGTCAATTGGCATAACAAAGTTTATTAAGAAAATGTTCTGCATCCCACTTTGGTGAGTGGTCTCTGGAGTCTTAAAAGCTAGTGAGCGGCCATCTAAGATGTATCAGTTGATCCCAATCCACCTGGAGCAAAGGAGAATGAACACCAAAGACAAAAGGAAAATATTAGCCCAAGAGACAGAAAGGGCCACATAAACCAGAGACTCCATCAGCCTGAGTCCAGAAGAACTAGATGGTGCCCGGCTACCACCAATGACCACCCTGACAGGGAACACAACAGAGAGTCCCTGACAGAGCAGGAGAAATGTGTGATGCAGAACTCAAATTCACATAAAAAGACCAGACTTAATAGTCTGACTGAGTCTAGAGGAACCCCAGAAGAGATGGTCCCCAGACTCTGTTAACCGAGAACTAAAACCATTTCCAAAGCCAACTATTCAGACAAAGATTAGACTGGACTATAAAACATAAAATAATACTTGAGAAGAATGTTCAAGTAGATACACAGGACTAAATGGGCAGCTCCTGTCCGGAGGAGGGATAAGAAGGCAGAAAGGGATAGGAGCTGGTTGAATGGACACAGGAAACCTGGGATGGAAAGGAGGAGTGTGCTGTCACTTTACAGGGATTGCAGCCAGAGTCACATAAAAATATGTGTGTAAATTTTTGTGTGCAAAATTAACTTGAGCTCTAAAATTTCACATAAAGCACAATTAAAAAAAAAAAGACTTTGTCTTGCTTATTTTGGACAATTTGTCAGTGGGGGACCAGTCCCTGGAGAAAGACATCATACTTGGTAAAGTAGAGTGTCAGCAAAAAGAAGAAGATCCTCAATTCAGTGGATTGACACAGTGTCTGCAATAATGGGCTCAACATAGCTATGATTGTGAGGATGGCTCAGGACTGGGAAGTGTTTGTTTTGTTGTTATATAGGGACCCTGTGAGTCAGAACCGACTCAACAGCACCTAACAAACCAACAAACATAAAAACCTTCCATTTGATCACAAGATGCATTTATTTTCTTAGACCCTTCTCAGTTTGTTGATCAGTATCTTCTATATCTTCTACGATTTTTAACAGGGCATGCACCATCCTATTTCCGGAGTGTTCAGAAGTTATCTTTTCCTGCCAGCTTTTGTTGTTTTAGTTATTTATGACTTCAATTAACAGACCGCTCTGAAGCTTAGTAGCTAAAAGAGCAACCATTTTATTATTTCTCAGGAGTCTGTGATTTGATTACAGTCCAGTTGAAAGATTCTTCTCCTGGGCTCCCTGAGCATGCAGCTACAGTCCACGGGTAGTCAAGGCTGGAACATTGGAGATGGCTTCACTCATGTGTTTGCCATCTTGGTGGAGATATCTCAAAGTCTGGAGCCTTCTTTTGTCTTCATATGGTCTCTCTGAGAGGCTAGTTTTCACTACTTTACTACATGGCAACTGGCTTCAAAAGCAAATGTCCTAAGAAAAAAGCCCTAATGTGGAAACACGTATCAAGTTGCCTTTGTTTACATCAAGATATGTAATGTCATGTCTCATAGGTCAAAGCCTGTCATAAAACCGAGTCAGAATCGGTGTGGGTGGAGAATACACAAGGACGTAAATGCCAAGAGCTGTGGTTCACGAGGTCAGGAGGGTATAAAAAGATAACAATTTCTACCCCAGCCATCTTCTGTCAAGACAGATATTCTTCTGGAAAACTATTTGGAGAATAATTTATTTTGGAATAATTTGAGTTATTGCATGATATATGTTCAGGAGCAATGCATTAAAGATCTCAACAGAGTAAATAACTCTTATTATGCTTCCTGCCTCTGCAGCTTCCTAGTACTGAACTTACTTCCCACAATGTTATGTGGTACCTCTTGTTCATTTCTGTACCTACTGTGTTGAATTACCGGGAGATAGACCTCATAATGGGTGTTACAGGACATCTCCTCATACCCTTTCCTACCGCCATACACTGTTTATGTCAGCTATGTTCTCTTATACTCTTTACTTCTGTGTATTTCATGCTTTTCCCATTATCCAGAGTATCTTACCCTTATTAATTATGGAAGCCTCATCCATTCTCCAAAGTCTTGCTTGCATCTATAATACTTTCTTTGATTGATCTGATGAGAAATCATCACTGTCTTTCTTAATCTACCATATATTGTTTATAACTCTACCTTATGTTACATTCTAATTTCTTATATATGATATACTCCCTTTAGGTAAAAACATTAAGAGTAGCAACTGTACATTCTCATGTACATAAGGCAATTGGCAAAATATTTCACACACAGCAGACCCCAAATACTTCCGTATTGAGTAAAGTCAGTTGCCATTGAGTTGATTCCAACTTAGAGCAACCCCATGTGTATCAGAGTGGAATGCTCCATAGGGTTTTCTATGGCTGATTTTTTTGTAAGTAGATGCCAGGCCTTTTTTCCAAAGTCTCTCTGAGTAGACTCAAAGCTCCAAACTTTTGGTTGCAACCAAGAGATTTAACCATTTGCACCACCCAGGAACTCCATTTATTAAGTGTAATAATAATAGCAAGCATTTACGAAACACGTAATATGTGTCAGTTACTTTTCTAAGTGTTTTATCCATCTTAACTCAGTTGATCACCTCCTCATACACACACACACACACACACACACACACAAGTCAGAGGAGAAGATACATTTTTTAAATTCTCATTAAACAGTAATCGAGGTTAAAAATACTCCCCAAAGGCCCATAGTAAGTCAGTAGTGGAATGAAGATTACAAGTTAGTCAATCTTGAACTAGAGCCCATGATCTCAATTACCTTGATCTATTGAATTGTTATTAATTGATCTAAGTTTCTCAAGAAAATTTTTTTTTAGTAAAAATAGTGTTTTAAATAGTGTTTAATTCAATTTATCTTGTACATAATCAGAGAACTATATAGGAGGGAAAGACTATACTGTTCACCTAGTTCTATATGCTCATTCCAAAAAATGAAATAACATTAGTGATTTTCTCCAGAGAATCAACACATGAACTAAGACTCCCTAACAAGCTTTTATATCTTACCAAACAGAATTAATTTCATAAAGGCATATACTGGCAACATTTATACACATCAGAAATAAGAGGGAAAAATAATTTAGAAGAGTGAAACTAGTGGGTTGGAACAAGTTAAAAAATGCTCAGAAGATTTTGGAATTAATTCAAACAAAATGCTCTTCTCTGACACTTGGATAGCATCATTTAAGAAATAGAGCAGTAATGGGAATGGGGATGTTAAAAACAACAGCTACACACACACACACACACACACACACACACACACACACACACACAAATATATATATTTAGCCAGGTCATAAATCAATAACACACATAGTGACAGATTTGAAAATGGAAAACACATCTGAAAAGATCACATTCCTCTCCCTGGATGAGCCTGTGGGTTTAGAGCATCCCCCCAAGTCTTGGAATTTCTAAATATATGTTTTTGATCGTATTAAAAACCAAAACCCGTTGCCATCGAGTCAATTCCAACTCAGAGTGACCCTTTAGGACAGAGTAGAACTGCCTCATAGAGTTTCCAAGGAACTACTGGTGGATTCAAACTGCCAGTCTTTTGGTTACACAGCTAAGCTCTTAATCACTGTGCCACCAGGGCCTCTTGATGATATTAGGCCTCTGAAAACATGAAAATGGTGGAAGACAAAGTTCATGGAAACTAAAAACTTTATTAGCAAAGTAGAGAATGAATCGCCGATAAAGTAGAGTTTTTTGGCCTCATCTAAGGTTTGCTTTTAGTTTTTTAAACCACAATAAACCTTGATAAAATTAGAAAACTCTCCTCACAAACCATTCCATCTAATAAAAGCAAAATTTGTCATTGTTCTAAATGTCTTTGAAATATTTTTCTTTTTTATTCTTTGTTAAGCGGATGTAATTATCCCCAATTTTCATCTTGGACTGACTTCTCAAATAAATCACAATAAGAACTTTCAAATATTTTGCCATTTGAAAGCTTATGAAGGCAACATGTTAATTTTAGAGGTCTCTTTCTGGAAAAAATATGAATGGATTTTATTTTTCATATACTTAACCTCTGTTTATTCTTCATAAAGAGTAACATTGAAATAGACTTTAGCTGAAAAGCCCCCTAAGGGATTCAGAAATGGCTTCTGGGAAATTTTAGTTATTATAACTTCTATTTAGAACCTCTAGATAAAACCACGGCTATTTGTTGTTGTTGTTGTTGAATAGAGTAATTCAAAGTCATTTCTTATTTCACGTACATGTAAAGTAAAAATACAGTAAGATTGCCTTTATTTTAAACTCCCCATTTTTCTTCCATTAAGTGATTTTTGCCTTGAGGACATTGTGCAATAATGTGCTTATTCTAAATCTCATGGTTTATTAAAAAGAAAATTTAATAACTTAATGGAGTTAGTCTATGTATTGTTCAGGATACAGTCTGTAAAACAAAATCTCTATAGTTTTTCCAAGCTAAAAAAAAAAAAAAAAGGAAATTTAATAGAGAAATTTAGTTAAACAGGTTGTGAAAGACCTGAAAAGACAACAAGAGACAGTGAGATACCTTAGAGAATCGTAAGCAAGGAAAGCTGCTAATTCTTCTAGAGCAAGGAGACAAAGGCAGAGGTGCTGTTACTAGGGCAGAGAAGCTGGGGCCATCAGCAGGTAAGGAGGGGGCTGGAATCGCAGCAGAAAGACTCCGCCAGAGGACTGAGCATATGCAGGGAGGGACCACGGTGTAGAAGCCAGAGGGAGGAATGAGATGCAGCCACTGCAGGAGATGCTGTGAAGCAAAGAGACTACCTGCTCTGGACAAACCTATCCCAAAGCCAGAGGACAAGGGAGCCTATTAAATGCAATTCCCTAAAATTACAGAGTAGTAAAGTGGAAAGTGTGATATGTGGATTGAGAGCAAACAGAAATTGATCCGTATAGTATAGAAATCCAATTTACCTCAATTACTTTTAAGTGTAAATTCAAGACAGCTCTACAATAGTTGAAGAATAGTTGGAAAATATTTTTTGTTGATGTAATTTTATAGTAAAAGTTGAAGAAATGTCTGTGTCCAATAGTACTTTCCTCAATGATAACAAATATTTTATATTTGCCCTGTCCAGTACCATCATCTGAAAGTTAAACCTGACCATTAAGAACTTGAAATGTGGCTAGTGTGACTGAAAAATTTATTTATTTTAATTCTATTTAATTTTTCTTGATTTCAACTTAGAGATCTACATGTGGATAGTGGTTACCATGTTGTACAGCACCCATCTAGACATATTAAAATATGATCAAGTTGGTACCTTTATCCATATGTGGCTCTCTAAGCTTAAATCAACTAAAATTAAATGAAATTTAAAAAAAAAGTTTTTCAGTCACATATATATAAAATTGTTGCCATCAAGTCAATTCCAATTGATGGTGACCCCATGTGAGTCTGAATAGAACAGTGCTCCACAGGGTTTTAAATAGCTGATTTTTTGGAAGTAGATCACCAGGCCTTTCTTCTAAGGTGCCTCTGGGCGGACTTGAACCTTCAACCTTTTGATTATCAGCCAAGTGTGTTAACCATTTGCACCACCCAGGGACTCCATATACTATAAAGTGAATTATATAAGTAAAGTACACACTTAAATGTAATTACTTCAGGGCTTCCTACTGTCTTCTCTTCTCCCAATATTTAAAAAATAAATTTTATTCACAGTTCAGGAAAATTGTCCACCCTACTCAGAAATCTTACCTAAATGTAGAAATATTTTTCTACCAAATCAATCATTTGCTCCTAAAGCCAATTAGAGAAAATTATGTATTCCATGAACATTGTACATGTTCTCAAAAAGATTTTTGGAGTGAAAGGGTATAGAAAAAGCTCAGTGAACCACACAGAAAGAGAGTGAAGAAGAGAGAGAGAGAAAATGAGAGAGAAAGAGAGTAAAGAAGAGAGAGTGAGAGTGAGAGCAAGAACAAGGGAAGGGAAGAGCGAGAGAGAGAGAGCAATTAAATAGGAAAAATAATATCTAAATAATCTCAAAGTATATTATTCCAGAATTTTTATTTACTATTTTGTGTTTATGTCAAATAAATATTCGGTCTTTATTTATTTATTTATTTTTCCTAATGGTTCATCTTATGCTCTTGGCACAGCCTTAGTTTTGCAGGGATTCCTGAGTGTGTTCAATGCAAGTGTATTTGTGCTTTGTTAATCTGGAGGATGATAGTATCATCTGTGTGTGCTCTGGTATACCTTATTAGCAACAATTATATTTCCTACTGTATACTCCCAATTTTTAGGTTTGGGCCTATATATGTTTACATAGTTGAATCATATTCTAATTTGTGTCTTTAAGTTAAAATTTTATACCAAACACATTCCCACATCATTAAAATTTTGTAAAACATAATTTCTGATAGCAATATAGTGTAGACAATTTAATTTACTTTACCATTTTTATAAGATCATTTATATAGATTTCTTTTTAATTTTTGCTGCTTCTGATAACTCACACCAACCATATTTAGGATTATTTTCATATGATAGTTTACCATAATTACTAAGTCAAAGATTTATAACTATTCTTTTTCTTTTTAAATTTTTTTTTATTGTGCTTTAGATGAAGGTTTACAGAACAAATAGTTTCTCATTAAACAGTCAATATACATATTGTTTTATGACATTGGTTAACAAACCCACGAAATGTCAACACTCTCTCTTCTCGACCTTGGAGGACGTTTTTTTTTTTGGTGAAAATATACATAGCAAAAGTTACACCATTTCAAAAGTTTCTACATGTACAATTCAGTGACACTGATTACACTCTTCCAGTTGGGCTGCTATTCTCACTATCCTTTTCCAAATTATTCCATCACTAGTCTCTTCAACTCACTGCCCCCAGGCTTCCCATCTAAAGTTTTGAGTTGCAGTTGTCAATTTGATCTCACATAGGTAATTCTTTTTTTTTTTTTTGTACCTTAGATGAAGGTTTGCAGAACAAATAGTTTCTCATTAAACAGTTAGTACACATATTGCCCTATGACAATGGTTAACAACCCCATGACATGTCAGCACAGTCCCTTGTCAACCTTGGGTTCCCTATCACCAGCTTTCCTGTCCCCTCTTGCCTTCTAGTCCTTGTCACTGGACTGCTGTGCCTGATTAGCCCCATTTTGTTTTATGGGGCTGTCCAATCCCTGGCTGAACGGTGACCTATGGGAGTGACTTCGCCACTGAGCTAAAAGGGCATCCAGGGGCCATACTCTAGGGATTTCTCCAGTCTGTCAGGCCAGTAAATCTGGTCCTTTTTTTGTGAGATAGAATTTTGTTTGACATCCTTTTCCAGCTCTGTCCAGAACCCTCTATTGTGAGCCTGGTCAGAGCAGTCAGTGGTGGTAGCTGGGCACCATCTAGCTGTACTGGACTCAGTCTGGTGGAGGTCATGGTAGCTGTGGTCCATTAGTCCTTTGGGCTAATCTTTTCCTTGTATCTTGTTCATTCTCCCTTACTCCAGAAGGGGTGAGACCAGTGGATTATCTTAGATGGCTGCTCACAGGCTTTTAAGACCCCAGATGCTACTCACCAAGGTAGAATATAGAACATTGTCTTTATAAACTGTGTTATGCCAATTGAGCTAGATGTTCCCCAAGACCGTGGTCCCCACAGCCCTCCACCCAGCAATTCAGTCCCTCAGGGAGTGTGGATGTGTCTATGGAGCTTCCGTGACCTTTCCTTGTACAAGTTGTGCTGGTTTCCCCAGTATTGTGTAGTGTCTTACCTTTCACCCAAGTTATCACTTATCTTTGTCTATTTAGTCTGGCCCCCACCCCTTCCATCCTTTGTAACCAGCAAAGATTGTTCCTTTTAGTGTGTAAACTTTTACATGAGTTTTTACAGTAGAGGTTTCATACAATATTTGTCCTTTTGTGATTGACTTATTTCACTCAACATAATGTCCTCCAGTTTCATCCATGTTATGAGATGCTTAACAGGTTCATCATTTTTCTTTATCATTGCATAATACTCCATTGTGTGTATGTACCATAGTTTGTTTATCCATTCATCTGTTGATGGGCATCTAGGTTGTTTCCATCTTTTT
>NW_004443991.1:4911286-4938894 GCF_000243295.1 Trichechus manatus latirostris | reverse complement strand
GGGCATTCAGTGGTTATTTTCCTAATTTATTGATTGTAGGTTTGTTTGTTTCTTTCTGCTTTTTTGTTTTATTTGGTTATGTCTGAGCAGGTGGGCTGTGTGTTCTTTGTTGTTTGCTCCTCTGTGGGCATGATACTTTTCACCTCCTTCTGCAATTGGCAGGGTCAGTCACTCAGGTATGTATAACAGAGCAGGTCCAGCTGAAGGGGAGTTACTGGGATGGGTTGTTTGTGGCATGTACCAGGGCTGACAGTGCAGACTGAGAATCAGAGCAGGGTAGGTTCCAGTAGGCCATGCCTGTGCTGCTTGGGAGTGTGATGTTCAGTGCATGGTGCAGGTAGGCAGGAAGGAGGGAGAAGATTGTGATGTGTGTAGCTAAGATGGGTATGGGAGCGATGAGAGAGAGGAGAGAGAAACAGGAACCAAAAACATACCCACAAACAAAAAATAGTGCTAATGGAGATTGCTATTGGAATGGAGAGATGAGAGACTGAGAAATGGGGAGAAACGAAAATGAAAAAACAGAGAAAAAGGGTAAAAGAAAAAAATGAATAAATCAAGAAACTGGAAATTAAGAAAGACATAAAGGGAGTAGAGAAGAAGAAAACAAAACAAAGAAACAAAAAAAGCCAAAAACAGAAACAAGAAAAAAGAAATGCCCCCAAGGATGTCCCTGTGTGTCTGCACAGAGTATGGGAGTAGCTTCCAAGCTGCACAGTACTGCCTGGCTAGAAGGGGCTCCCAAGCCAAGTAAAGAAAAAGAAAACAAACAAACAAATCAAAACAGAACAAATCAGAGCAAACAAATGAACAAAAAAGCCCTGGCAGTCCAACCAGCATGGCAGCATGGGCTGGGAGGCAGTTTCACAGTCAAGTGGTGTTTTGCAGCCTTTCAGGAAGAAGCAAAGATGGGACATGGAGCCAGATGTTTGAGAGAAAGGACAGGGAGGTGGTGAGAGGTAATGAAGAAATCTAAAGAAGCAGAAAAAAGCAACACCAGCAGCCACCAAAAGGCACTTAGGGAGCCGGCCAGTGCAGGCAGGTGGAATCCAAGTGACACCGGGTTGAAACTAGGTGCTTCCTGGCCAAAAGACTGTGGCTGCAGGAAGCAGAGGAGGCTGAGTGGGGGTAAAGAAGGGTGGGGTGGAAAAGCATATATCTCTGGTTACTGGTTGTTCTGTCTCCTGCTGGAAGCTCTGTGAAGCTGCTTTCTCATAACCCCAGTTTGCTGATCTCCGATAAGAGTCCAAGTTGGCGGATCTGTGCTGCGGTAGCTGATAGGGGACCTCTGCATGTATCTCTCCTCGCTCTCTGTTCTCGGCCCGTTTCTTATTCCATTCAGTGCTTGGCTGAGTTCCTTATCTCTTCATTTGATGCTTAGGGTTTCAGGATTGACATATGATTCTGTTTGACTTAGTTTTTCTGATCTTTGCTGCGGAGGGACGGCATGGTTCTTCTGACTATAGTGCCGTGTTGCCCAGAAGTCTGCCAATTTATAACTATTTTTGAGACTCTGGATATAGACTGCTAAACTGCCATCTGGAAATACAGATTAATTTCAACTTGCACCTGATATATATGAGAATATATAATGAATCATGTTATTATAAATAAAGCAAAAACTTTAACAATCCAAATTTAGGTTATTTATAAGACATTTAAGTACTGGCCACAGTTACAGAACTGGTTCTGAGGAATGTTCATTTTAACTGTCTTTAGGTTAAAGCTGTATTTTGGAAAAGTATCACCTGGGTAATGCGTTTAAAAGGAAAATTCTTGAGTCTCCATCTAGAAAGATTATGATTCAAAAAGGCAGGATATCCGGATTTTTTAACTAGCATTCTTATTGAATCTCACACAAATACAAGAATAACTCTTTGAGAATTGCTGATCTAAATATTCACTAACTTATGAATGTACATTTTTTTAATCTAAATTTTGTAAGTCAAAGGATGAAATATGGTTTCACAAGGGATGAACATAAAACATCCTTAAAATAAAGTTTATTCGTTATATCATAAATATTTACTTTCAACCACACAGTTATATACACTGGCATGATAAAGATAAACCTACATCATTTTTTTGAGTTGAGTGCTTTGGTACAATTTCATCTTCTCTTTTTATCTTACAGTTATTTCTTACAACTCAATCCTTGATCTTCCCATCCAGTACTGTTCTCTTTCAGTCTTCTTAAGCATTTATTCTTTCAATTTTGCTTTCCTTCTTCTTCAATTTCCTTCGAATTCAACTACAAACACAATTTTTTGATCAAATCTTTTAAGTTTGGCCCATTGCATATCATATTTTGGACATGTTATTAAGAGAGACCAGTCCCTGCAGAAGGACATCATGCTTGGTAAAGCGGAGGATCAGCAAAAAAGAGGAAGACCCTCAAAGAGATGGACTGGTGCAGTGGCTGCAACAATGGGCTCAAGCATAACAATGATTTTGAGGATGGCGCAGGACCGGGTGGTGTTTCGTTCTATTGTACGTAGGGTCTCTATGAGTCAGAACCGACTCAATGGCACCTTACAACAACATTGCATATCATATGGCCTAGAAGGTCCTACATATCTGGCCTTTGTCCATTTCCTCAACAATATCACTTGTTACATTAACTCTCACATTCTACTAGATTGCTCATGTGTGAAAATTTAACAAGTTTTTATGGAATCCCATGATTCAGAGTCAAAGAAACCAGCAGGAAACAGAGAGTACATGTTCAGTAGCCAGAGGCTAAGTTCAGTTAGATTACACCTGTGTAAAACTGGTGAAAGCCTACACAGAAGAAGCTAGATTAAGAGGTGGTGCTGAAAAGATACAGATTGGTTTAAACGGTGTAAGATACAAACCAGTACTTTCATATTCACCCTTCTAATTTAAATCCAAACCATTACAAAACACAGTACGTCTGAATTAATGAAATAAGCTACAGTTCCCACCCTTATAACTGATACCAAGACAGTACTGGTATTTCCATTTCACTCCTGCACCACATATTATGGATTTATTTTACCTTCCATCAAAACGTGGCTGGTCTATATTGCTTGTCTCCTGGAACCATCTCACTTTTATGCAGAAGAAGTTTGAATCCTTAATTTACTAGTCCTCATTGGCCTGTGGTTTCTTCTATTACTCATTCACCATTATGAAACCTTAAGGAGATGATCCAGTGAATATTCTCGGTTGCAGACATATTTCTCTTTTCCTCAATTGTATGGCTGCAATCTTAAATCAGGTCCTAATTTTTAGAATTTTCTACCATGAGCCTGAATGAGAAAAGAGACTCCTTAAAAGCAGCCATAGAACTCTCTAGCTTTTATGACATGTCTTTGAATTATTTAGATGACTGAGATAAGCCTGCTGTTTTATGTATTGAAGGCTTCCAAAGAAATGAGCAAAAATCGTACAACTGCACACTCCTTATATAGCCATTGCCCTTCATTTTAAATGCAACAATTTCCCTGTAAACCAATTCTCCACTTTCCCTCTGTACATAATCCCAATCACTTTATGTGAGAATCACGGTAATTTTGAAACTACTGAAAACTATGGTAATCACCACCCTAATTACCAAAGCAATCAACACCTCATTCTCAGCTACCTATTAAGTGATCCAACTTCAAAATCCTATCTGAAGGTCTGCTTTCTAGGGCTATTCCTGTTACTAACTATATTAGTTTAGGCACCCATGAAGGCAGAGAAAGGCTTGTGTAAAGATAGTTTATTCACAATTTCATTTTAGGGGATAGGCAGGTGTGGCAGATGTCCAAGGAGAGAAATTAATACAAGGATGCAATATAGAGTTGTTCATCCCTATAGGAGACTGGTACTCAGTCCCATGAGACGTTTCAGGGCTCTTATGAAATGAATCTCAGAACCTGTCTTCATGAAGTATAAAACAGGGATATATTTTTTCTTTGGCACGTGTCCTCTATTGGTCAAAGGAGACCTCATGTAGATCAATTCCCCTATACATTCAGGTTGGATATGCCTTTCAGGCAACCATATTGTGGTATCAAGGAAGCTTTTTGAGCAAATCGTATCATGTATGATGCAGGGGCACAGGACAAGGCCCTATCAGATTTTACCTATATAAAGCTGGTCAAAGTCTATGTGGAATTTATTGCTGAAGCAGTAGCTGAAATAAAAAATTGGGTTGAGAGGTAATGGAATCATAGGCAAAATACATTTGTGACACTACTTCTGATTCTTAACACAAAATAGAAAGTCAATTCACATCTTTTGAATGCATAAATGGATACACGTACCTGTTTCAAGATACAGTTAGTAGCCACATGGCTTAAGATAGAGTTATTTATATAGTTTTTAGCTGAAGAAACTTTTGTTAGTGTATTGGTGAATAGAGTTTGATATCTACCTGTATCAAATACTACCTTCAAATACTAGGTCATTTAGACAGAAACTATGATCATCACTCATCAATTAATCATTTAAATTTGTCTAATATGAATTCATGCCTTAAGTTATATAGCTTGGGAAATGTGAAAAACTCAAGTAGTTTCTTCCAAATACTTCTTTTCCACCTTTTCCTGCTCCTCATACCATTGAAGTTCTTGATCTCCAAATTTGCAGAAGGGTTACCAAGGAAACCAGAAATATGTTAACAAAGACATTGTTATTTTTCCTAGGGAAGAAATAGATACTGTTCATGCATTGACCCTTTAACTATTTGCTCAGCTGGATATAGTATCTACCTCGTCCCTATGGAGAACAGTTGCAATCGTATTCCCAAATCTTTTTATTTTTTTCTTTGGTAGGTTCTATATAATTTAAGTATATTTTGGGAGTTTGTGAGAGTGGCTCTCCAGAATATTTGCTGTGGAAACTTTTGAATGGTCTAGATCTAGGCTTGTGAGGTAGCAATCTTAACTTTGAGGACACAGGGCATTTTCGAGGTGCACGTGTTTTCGTGGGCATGTCAGACTTCTCTCTGAGTTTTCAGTTTCTCAGCTAAAAAATTAGGACTTGGTTGATAAATATCTTAGAGCCTTTTTTTGTTTTTGTTGTTAGAAAATGCAGCGACTCTATGCTTGAGGGTTTTAACCAAGAAACAGTTTTTTTCTTTTAAAATCTTTTCACTCATCTCTCACATTTTGTTTACTAAACTTATTTATAAGCCTGGAGTGTCTTGCTGAAACACTGGTACCTTGTTTACAGGGTTTTGTTTTGTTTTCCTTTTTAAGTGATTTCCAAGTCACGATGTTTTTCTGAGTAAGTGCTGAATGGTCATTAACTGCCAAAATATTTGAACCAAAAATTCTGACTTCTTCCCTAAAGATTCTTTTTCTCAGTAATTTTCCCAGCATTCTTTACAACAAGTCTCTTGTTCATACAAAACAAATGAATAAACAAACATATTTTCCACTTATTTATTCAGTGAACATATACTGAGTGAATCCTTAACTCTTGGTACTATCCTAAACCCTGCAGATACAGAAAAAAAAAAAAAAAAACAATAACCAGAAAAAAAACCACACACACGCAGTTCTTTCCCTGAGAAACTGTTTGATCCATTATTTTTTCCTCTCTTGCTTTCTCATATATTTTCATAAGACTGCAACAAAATGACACATCTAATTTTGTGATATCTTACAAAACTACATTTACATTAACTCTTTGACAAGAAATCCACTTCTAAGAATCTATTCAAGTTGTACTACAAAAATATAAAATGACCTAAGGACAAATTTGTTCATTCTGGTATTATTTATACTCATAAAACATTGAAAATGGCATATGTATTCATTAATAGGTAATGCATAGAATAAATAATAGTACATTCTCACAATGCAGCATTACACACCTGTAAAAAGGAACGAGAATATGTATAATTAAGTGAAAGAAACAAGGTATAGAACTTTATAGATTGCACGCAACATTTTATATAAGACATGGAGATGTGTGTGCTTGTGTATACATATTTACAAACAAATCTATGGCAGAATGAAAAAAATGATTCCCTTTAGAAGCAAAAAGGAAATCTGGTGAAATGGGGAGAGGAATGGAAGTGATATGTTTGCTTCTGTACCTGTTATATCGTTTTTATATGATTTTTTAAAATACTGTAGATCATTCCATTGTATTATTTTATCGTAATTAATTCATCCATCCTAGTTTTGAAGACTATTTGGATCTTGCCTGATTTAGGCTATTATGAACATTGCTGCAATGAATATTCTTGTACATGTACATTCGTCCACATATGCAGACAATTCTTTTAACTATTCACCTAGGAGAAATATTTCTTTGTAATAGAGCATGTGCATTTTCAACTTAAGTAGTCAATGCCATACAGTTTTGTGATCTGGTTGCTGTGATTTACAAACACACCAACAAAGCATGAGTGATCCCAGTGTTCCTCATCTTTGCCAACATTTTACACTGATGTATAGTTATATATATTTTTCTTATCAATAATCAATTATTGAAATATAAACTACATATACAGAAAATTACATAGTATGACGCATTATAACAAATTGAACAAATTTCTAAAACCACTATACAGATCTAGATATCTAACATTAAAAGTAACCACAGAGGGCTCCACAGTTTATTTTTAATCCTAATCTTACTTGTTTTTGTTTCTGCTGCAACTATTTTTTATATGTGTTTTGGTTTACATATGTGCATACACTTTTTTGGGTACATAATCAGGAGTCAGTTTGCTGGATGTGAAGGTAAACTATTGTCTCTAAGCTACAAATCCTCTCTATATACTCTGCTTTGTGATTCAAGGTCTGAGACTCTGAAATCTGCTTTCTCTTTTGTCAGGGGACTTTCTGTAAGCTTCTGCCAATAGGGATCACTAGATAGGCACCTGAAGGAAGAGTTAGAAGAAAATTTTTATGTTTTGTCATTATTCCTTTCAACATAG
The DNA here is from genome assembly GCF_000243295.1 of Trichechus manatus latirostris. NCBI lineage: Eukaryota > Metazoa > Chordata > Mammalia > Sirenia > Trichechidae > Trichechus > Trichechus manatus. Next base: position 4,931,990 of record NW_004443991.1, on the reverse strand, counting down.
AGCTAGCAATGACTCTTCAATAAAAAGTGCACCAGTAGTTCACTATTTTAATTTCTACAGCCTTTGATGTGTTTTAGGGTATGGCCTCCGTCTTAGATTATTTATTTCTAAATCAAAGGTGCACTGGTGGTACAATGGTTAAGCACTCAGCCGACAACCAAAAAGATGGTGATTCAAACCCACCCAGAGGCACCTAGGGAGAAACACCTGGTAATCTGCTTTCATAAAGATTGCAGCCTAGAAAACTCTACGGGGCAGTTCTACTCTGTCACATGGGGTCGCTATCAGTCAAAATCAAGTCAACAGCGTCTATTAACAAAAATTTCTATACACAGCAAATCCATGTTGATTGAGTTTGCATTGAAAAATACAGATGATTTTAGGAAGAACTTACACCGTTAAGATTTTGAATTTATAATTCAGTGACCCAGTATATTCCTAATTTATGTTGATGAAGCTGAATATTTTTAGTATTTCTCTTAGAAGAGATTACCATTTATTAAGTCTCATATCTGTTCTTTATCTGAATATTCTTTTAAGCCTCTTTACATTTTTAAGACTATTTTTGATGGATATAAAATATTAGCTTGGCTTTTTTATTATCACTGTTATCGTCATCATCCTGTTGACTTTTAGCTTTCATTGTTTCTGTTGTTTATTCAGTCTTATTATTGTCCTTTAAAGTTAATATTGTCTTTTTTCTATCTGCCTTTAGGATTCTTGTCTCTGTATGTTTGTATTTGCTTCTGTTTTTTGACAGTTTTATCATGTCTAGGTATGATTTTTTTCTGTATTTATCCGTTCATGGTGTGTAGTGTCTGTTGAATCTACTGCTTGGTGTCTTTCATATTGTTTGAATATTCTAGTTATTTTCTCTTCAAATATTACTTCTTGATTCTCCCTCTTCTCTATTTCTAGGATTCTAGGTACGAAAGGCATTTGCACAATATTTGATATGGGTTTGTTATGTTTTCATATTTTCCATCCTATTGTCTCTTCCTGATTTCTTCAAACCACACTTCAATTTACTGACTTCTCTTCACCTGTATCTAATTTCCTGTTTGAACAACCCATTGAATTATGCTTTTTCCCACTTTACATTTCAAATATTATATTTATTTTTTGTTTTCACTTTAAAATTTGTATTTTTATGGAGTTCAGTTCTTTTACAAACGTTTTGACCTATAACATCTGCATTATATCAATCATCTTTAGGACTGTTTATTTCTCTTTTGTTCCTCTGGGTTTTCTTTGTGTCATCTTGGACCGCTTGTGCCTGTAATTTTTTTCTGGCATGTTGAACATTGTACATGAAAAAAATTTATAGGGACATTTTGAGAATGTCGATAAATGTATGTTATTACACAAACCATTTCTGTTTTATGCCAGACAGCTATACTAGGGTCATCAGCAATCCCAGATCATCTTAAACAAATAATTAATTAAGATTATTTGATTTGAGACATCAAATTATCTAAGGACCAATCTATGTCTAGTTTACTTCAATCTCAGATCATAACCTATATGATTCTAAACCAAAGTTTTTGGTGTTTATCATGGCCTTTCTTTCTTGGAAATCCCTGAATCCCAAGGCCCCTTAGATTATTAAAAGTTTTATTTTCTCAGCAGCCTTTTCAAACTTGGAAGTCTCTCGTAAGGAAAAAAAGGCATAACATGACAGGTTCATCCCTCTAGACTTCTCTCCTCTCTTTCATCTTTGTCCCACAATTTATCTCTATACTTGAGCTCATTTTATGTCTTCAAATAGTATATATTTAAAATATTTCAAATGGCTTTGGTAATTGCTTACTTCAAAAATGTGGACAGAATTAAATTAGTTTGTCATTGTAGAATCTGAACTTATGTTTTATAGTTGTAACTTTGAATTATTTATATCTTTTACAGAAAACCAAACCCCTTACTGTTGAGTTGATTCCAACTCATAGCAACCCTATAAGACAGAGCTGAGTGTCCCATGAGATTCCAAGGCTGTAATCTTTACAGAAGCAGACTGCCCCATCTTTCTCCCACAGATTGGCTGGTAGGTTTGAACTACCAGCCTTTCGGTTAGCAGCCAAGTGCTTAATCACTGGGTCACCAGGGCTCCTTATATTTTACATAGTCCAAATATTAAATATAAAAAAAAAACCCTCAAATCAAAAACAAATGAACATAATCTTACATCAAGTAGGACACATAATCACAAAGAAAAAAGGTTATAGCATTTTCACTATACATTCTGAGTGGTTTTAAAGAATAATTTTCAGACAAGTTAAAATCATGGCTCTCATAAGGACAAAAATTCTATTTAACCCATTAATTAATGAGGAAACAGGATGATGTTACAATCAATTAAAAAGAGAGGTGTGGTGCGATTGACTACTTTGGTGTGTGGCCTTCCTAGCCATGGTCTTGTAACTCTCACTCAGGTGATTGGGCAGGACTGTGTGATAAGGTAAATGTGGCCCACCAAGGGGATTCGTCAGTTTTGCCTTAAAAGCTAGCCAGTTCCAGAGGAGAGAAGAAGATCCTATAACCACCAAGGAAGAACAGCCAGGAGTGGAGAGTGTATCCATTGGACCTGGGATCTCTGTGCTGAGAACTCCAGGAAGCAGGAGACTGAGAGAGAGAGAGACAGAGAGGAGAGAGCATGCTGTAACCCTGAAGATGGTGAGAAGCAGTGGCAGGAGACTCAGCAGCAGACACCTGGCAGCAGGAGATGGTGCAGTGGGCTTCCCAGCTCACGGAGAGAGAAAACTGAGTGCTTCTGGGGAGACGCCTAGGGCCGGGGAGAGGCATGCCTGCCAGCATGGTTGGGAAGAGGCTGTCCTGATGAAAGAACTGTATCCTGAGTGTTCCTGAGCCTGAATTGTAACTGTTACTTCCCTTATAATAATCCCCATAATCATGAGTATGGTCTTTGAGTTCTGTGTGGCCATTGCACTGAATTATTGAACCTAGAAGAGAAGTAGATAGTGCTGTGTGAGGGATGGTTGGTGTTAGAATTAGTAAGGATGGTAGAGAGAGGAGGCTTGTCTGGCCACCACCTCACAGGAGTTAGCCTTGTGCTGTTGATCTTGGTTTTCCGTCCCTTTTGTGGGGTTGGAGGAGGTCAAACACTGCCCCCAAGCCATTTTGACAAGAGGTCAAAGAACCACAAATTTATTTTCTGTAAAGAAATATTTAAATCTATTTGTAAAAACTGATTTTATCCTTTAGACGGTAATCACTTGCATTCTACTGGACAACTAATTTATATTTATATGTATAAGTATTGTTTGCTTTGCTCTCAGCCTTCTACCACTTAACTTACATTTCTACAGCTTTGCAAAGTAGCCTATTGAAAGACCATGGCACATATCTCCATTGGATCAGATAATTCCCAGAAGCTCTAGCATTCTATTGAAAAAATAACCAGCAATCTCTTTTGCTCATTTTATATTCTTAACTCTTTCTCCACACTGGAATATCATCTAAGGAAAAAAAAAATTGAATGTACCTTAGATTTTATTCCATGGTTTTCTTCTTAATATATAATATTAGTATTACTATTTTGAAACTATCATATTATATATTAGAATTCATCAAATAGGGAACTATAATCATGTTCTTAAAAACTTTTCAACATAAAAAAAATAAATACAAGTGTAAAATCAAATAAGTTATGTAAAAATCTCTATATTTGAGTTGGAGTAATTGGCTTGAGATCATGACTTATTTCTTTTAAGTAAAATATATATATATTTTAATCTATATCCAGATAAAAATGTCAGCAACCCTAGTACTCAGTCTATAGTGGAATCTAACTATTGAGAAAAAGAGCTAGGAATTTGTAGACAAATAGCTCATTCCAGCGAGTTAGGAAATTAAAAAACACACATTCAATGTGCACATACACAACACACTTTGAATATAACTATGCCTTCAAGTCAGTTAAATTAAATTAAATAAAAAAAGAGGAAAAATGTTCTAGAACACAACCTAAAATAAACTTAAGCCTTAAGAGATATAATGAACTGGGATAGGTGGACCTTGTGTTTGTGTACTTATTAGCATCTTCCTTAAGAAAATGATCTATAAAAAATTATGTGTTCTCTATCCAGGGAATGAGAATACTATCAGAGTAATAATTGAAATTACAAAATCATTTTAGTTTTGTTAGAAGTAGCAATGTAACTGCATTGTAGTTATATAATAAAAATTTTTTTGAGATACATAATGTAATACTTACAGATGAAATTTTAAGATGTCTTGAATTCACTTTAAAAAATTCCAAAACAAACAGGCAAACAGGCAAACAAGCAAACAAACAAAACCAACAACAATATAAATGGTGGGAAAAATATTGATGAAAAAAATATGGTAAAATGTTGACAGTTGATAAAGCTAAGTGGTAAGTAAATGAATGTTCATTATTCATTGTTTATTTCTGGCAAAAGTTAAACAGAAATAAATATGTATATATCAATGAAAATGTTGTCAAGAATGGGTCAAGAAATATGTTGTTTTAAATCTTTGTTTTTCCAGTGCCCAGTTCGGTGTTTGGCAAATACTACTCATTCCTTAAATACTGGAAGAAAATAAATGAAAAAGGTCTGCAAAACCCTAGACTTACTGTTCTGCTAAATATCAGGGCCTGCTTATTCATGATAGAAATGCACTGTAACAAGATCAACAAATTAGTGGCATATGGTACATCTGCCAGGACGTAGAGGCAGCTATACCAGTGGGAACTTTCCTTTGCAAAGCTATTCATTATAATGGAAGTTTGCCTGAAATACCAATGCATATTATGTATGCTGAAATAAAATGCAAAACGAACTCTGAGATTGCATCCCACCAGGGATCCATTAAAGAAATTACATAGAGGCAGTTTATCATACATTTCTTATGAGGAATGAGAGACAAAAGTAATCAACCAACTTCCTCAGTAAAGAAGTTTGTTTTTGTATCCACAATACCTGGAGTAGTTCTCAAACTTGGATATAATCATCTAGAAAATGTATAAAAATTAATGATACCAAGATCCATATTACCAGTAAAAACCAGTTGCCATAAAGTTCATTCTGACTCATGGCAACTCCACATGTGTTAGTTAGAGTAGAACTGCACTCCATAGCGTTTTCAATGGCTGATTTTTTGGAATTAGATCACCAGACACCTCTGGGTGGACTCAAACCTCCAACTTTTTGGTTAGCAGCCGAGTGTGTTAATAATTTGCAACACCCAGAGACTCCAACATCCATAAATCAGAATCTCTGTGGGATGAGTGTGAGTATTTTGAAAGTTCACCATTAGTTTCTAATAAAATCCAAGATTGAAACCAGTGAATACATAGTGAATGAATAAATATTAGCTACTAATTTTTTTCATGAGGAACAGTGTCAATATACGGAAAGGTAAGCAAGTTCTTCATGCAAGTGTAAGAAATAATTTAGAAGACAAAAGATACTGGTTCAGGATATTTTATGGGTTACTGCTTTTTAACACCCAAAACGACCTTGCATAGAACAAACTAAATAGACGAGAGAAATGGACATTCATATTTTTTTTCATTTTCAGTACACATATTGTTTTATGACATTGGTTAACAACCCCACGACATGTCAACACTGTCCCTTCTCGACCTTGGGTTCCCTGTTACCAGCTTTCCTGTGCCCTCCTGCCTTCTAGTCCTTGCCCCTTGGCTGGTGTGCCCCTTTGGTGTCCTTTTGTTTTATGGCCTGTCTAATTTTTGGATGAAGGGTGAACCTCAGAGTGATTTCATTACTGAGCAAAAAGGGTGTCCAGGGGCCATAGTTTCGGGGTTTCTCCAGTCTTTGTCAGGCCATTAAGTCTGGTCTTTTTTTATGAGTTAGAATTTTGTTCTACATTTTTCTCCATCTCTGTCCAGGACCCTCTATTGTGAATTCTGTCAGAGCAGTCAGTGCTAGTAGCCAGGCATCATATAGTTGTACTGGACTCAGTCTGGTAGAGGCCATGGTAGTTGTGGTCAGTTAGTCCTTTGGACTGATCTTTCCCTTGTGTCTTTCCTTTTCTTCATTATCCCTTGTTTCCGAAGAGGTGAGACCAGTGAAGTATCTTAGATGGCCACTCATAGGCTTTTAAGACTCCCAGACCCTACTCACCAAAGAAGAATGTAGAACATTTTCTTTATAAACTGTGTTACACCAATGAGCTAGATGTTCCCTGAGACCATGGTCCCCACAGCCTTCGGCCCAGCAATTCCGTCCCTGAGGGAGTTTGGATATGTCTGTGGAGATTGCATGACCTTGCCTTGGACATTCATTTTTTAAAATCTTCATTCTGAAGCTAATGTTAGAAAATAATACAGAATGAAAATACTATGCTAAATGCTGATGGCAAGTCAAAAAAGATGAATATCTAAAACTACTTATTGAATAAACCAATGAGAAGATCACTGCAGAATTTGGCCAAAAAAAAAAAAAAATGCATTAGTGGAGTCAGACAAAAAACTATAGTGAGATATGGACTGAAGAGAAGATGAACACCTGGATATAGTACAACGTAGGTGAGATAGAGCAAACTGGTAGTCTGTGGAAAAATTTGGCCAGCAGATACATTTTGTTTGGCTCACGTGGTATTTTATGTTTGTTGTTATTTTGTTGCCTTGATTACGGATGCAGTCCCCCAGCTTCCCATGGTTTCTTCTGCTCTTTTTATAAATGTGTTCTCATACACTAATTTGTTTTTATCTGCTCAGGCATTGGGGGAATTTGACCTGAGAAGTAATACCACCTGAACGAACATTATGCAACCATTAGGACTGATAACTAAGACTACCTATGTCAATAAGTCATACCTATTTATTCTGGAAAATTCCACCCTAGGTGCTTCAGGAAATTCTTGCAAACAAATTATCTGCACAAAAACAGTTGGCTCAGCTCAGTAAAAGAAAAGTTAGAAAATCTCAATGAACTAGTGAAAAAAACTGGGGGAAAATGTATCTGTGTGTATGTGTATATATATATATATATATATAAAAATATATTTTATGAATACATGTAATGGATATATATTATGAATATATACCTTTGCACTGGAAAATATTTGAAATTTTCAAGGAATAGGTTAGATTTTGTCAGTTTGTCATACCGTGGTTGCTTGCATGTTGCTGTGATACTGGAAGCTATGCCACTGGTATTTCAAATACCGGTAGGATCACCCATGGTACAGGTTTAAATGGAGCTTCCAATCTAAGACAGACTAGGAAGAAAGACCTGGTGATGGACTTCTGAAAATTAGCCAGTGAAATTCTATGGATCATAGGAGAACATTGTCCAACTCACTTGCTTTAGACAATTCTTCAGGAAAGATTAATCACTGGAGGACATCATCTTTGGTAGAGAGACAGCAAGGGTGAGAAAGGTACTAGGTGAGATGGTGTGTCACAATAGCTGCATCAATAAATTTGAAAATGCCAGCAAATGTGAGGATTATGCAGCATTGGGCAACATTTTGTTCTGTTGTACATAGGGTTGCCATGAGTTGGAGTTGACTTGACAACAGCTACCTATCTCTATCTAAATTATATAAAATCTTATTGTTTGTTTTTTGGTTTGTTTCCAACATAGGCTTAGAAAAATAAATTCTCTTTTATTTTATTAGAGTAGTAAAACCTATATAATGAAGTCTGACAAAAGTAGTATAATAAAATAAATACGTAGACCTATCTCATTTATAGAAACAAATAAATAATATTTTGAATTGTAATATGATTAATTATATTAATAGATTACTGATCATATGTTCCTAGAATTCATGATCATCATGTCATAGTCAAGGAGAAAGTTACTACAAATGTGAATCTGGGGGTCTTAGGTTAGTTTTCTTCTGTGATTAGAGACAATAATGCACTACTACATATATATAAAATAAAGTATTTTAAAGTATACTTTAAAGAAAGCCCCGGTGGCCCAGTGGTTAAGAGATATGGCTGCTAACCAAAAGGTCAGCAGATCGAATCCACCAGCTGCTCCTTGGAAACCCCATGAGGCAGTTCTACTGTGTCTTATAGGTCACCATGAGTTGTAATAAACTCAGCAGAAACTAGTTTGGTTTGGTTTTTAAAGAATTATGTGCTATACAAACATTAGGTCATGGTATAATGTAAAACTTGAAGATTCTATTAATAATTGCCAAAGAAAAGTGTCTTGAACTGAAGATATCATGACTAATTATGAGAATGCCTAAATGATCAACAAATATGTTGGTGTTTGAAATCACAGTATATTTAAAAAAGGTTTTTCTTTAGTTCCCTTAAAAAGAGATTATAATTATCTTTATGGAAAAACTAGAAAAAAAAAATATAATTTTCAAACAGACAAAATACCACTAAATGGCCCTTAATATTAAATAAGGAGAAAGAAAAGTAAATGTAGCAGATACAAAAATGAAAAAAAAAAAATCTTTTCTGCATGTTCCAAGAGCACGGAATTCTTTGTATTTGGAAGAGGTGTATACTCAGAAAAAAGGAAGTTCCTATGATTCTTAAATGTTGTAGCTTTTACCAGGGAGCATATAAGATTAATGAATACTTTTATAGTTTGCTATTTATTTTGGTCATTTCAGTATCTCTTAAAAGTAAGATGCATTGTGAATGTTATCTCTGCTAAGCTATCCTGTGTCGAGTAAATGAAATAAGCATTATGCCCTGTATTTGTCCTCTAGAGACATATAAACATGGGTAATGGCAATAATGAATGTTTCTTCTCTGTTTGGTTCAGATTTAAGTCTATCTGAAATGCTCAATCTATTCACAGCTCCCTTTCATGAACCAAGCAAGCTTTAAGAACATATTAGAAAGGTTATTCTATAACAGATATTATTTTTATTAATATTGTAGAATCATACCCACACATACAAGAGTAAAAATTATAAATATTCATTCTTTAACATTACCTTAGAGAACCTCATTCAAAAGCTAAGTTTAAAGGCCTCTCCTAAGCAATATTAAAAAATAAAAAAAGGTAGAGAGGATTTCAGAAATGAGCAAAAAAAGAGAAAAGATTCTGCATATTTGAGAAGCATGAAATTCTCATCAGTAAGATTTTAAAGTCTGATTAGTTATTAGATACATTTCATTTAAACATATGAAAAATGGATATGGGGGCAAGAATTGGTCAAAGTTTGTTTCACAGAGCACAAAGCAGATAAATTTGTTGAATAAGTATATTCAGAAAATCTATTCTTCTGTAACATCTGACAACCAGGTTCTATAAATCTCGTTACTTAAACACATTTTCAGACAAGCTGTCTATGCTCTCAAACAGAACTGCAACAGAGTAAGTTTTCCTCTAGACTCAAGCGTTGAATGTAGCTGCTTCGAGTAGTAAATGATTAATCAGTATGAGTTAAAATGCTCAGTGAATTTCATACTGATAGAAAACCCTTCATCAGCATGCCCAGCGTGCCTGTCTTTTCTTATCTCCTCCTTGTGCAAGCTGAGATATCTCTTCATGTTCTTGCCCCACACAGGAGTCTACTCTTCTAGGATAATAAGCTAGGCTTGAAATACTTGGCTGCATCAGCCCGATAAACCACCTTATCTCACTTCCCACGAAGATTTCCTAGAAGGTTCACAGGAGAATTTAGCAATGGTTTCTACTTCCCAGGTCATTCTGTCTACACTGCACACACCTCAAATATAGTTACACAAGACTTTGAACTTCAGTCATAATATACCCATAGGATACATAGATTAGAAATTGATTTTACTGTACTTGCAGGTATTGTTGTAATGACTTTTATTCTACAGGCTTTTATTCCCTGTTCATGATAATTATTATTGTCTATATGACTTTGCAGTCTCCCTGAAGGCAGGGACTATGTCTCTTCTATTTCACTTGGTACAGTAAACTAGTACAAAATTATGCAAACTAGAAGGGCTTACTTATATATGATGATATATACAAATAATGTATACTTAACAAGCTTTGAGGATGACTTAAGCAATTGATTCTAATATAAAATTTGTCTTATGCGGGGGGAGCGATCGTTTGTGTAGGATTCAGCCTAGATTTAAGTAAGGTTTAAATCCTGATTTTTCTGCAGGAAACAAAATTGTTTTCTGATCTGAATAATTCAAAGAAGTATACGACTTGTCCACTTTAAATTTAATATGCAGCTTACTAAGCTTCATACAGCTTCAGAATGAAATGGTGGAAAGGAAGCAGAGACTGGCAGGTAAGATGAAAAGGAAAAGCCTAAAAGGCAATAAAACCAAAGAATGATGATGCACATAAAGGTGGAGCTTTGGAGACAGATAATCAAGTCCTGAGATGAGATGAGTAGAGAAGCAAGTAGCTAATACTGGGGAAGGTTTAAGGATATCATCTGAGATAAAACATGCCAGTTTTTGAACAATATTTATTTTCATACCAGATTGAAGTCACACATCACATTCAACTGCTAAATATGGTTATCATAAAAGCTGCTTTTTTTCCTCGTTCAAAATCTTGTGGTGTTTTATATCAGTGACTTGTGAAGTACACCTTGATAACAGCCCTGTACTAACTTCAAGGCTCAAACACTAATTTTCCCTGCTCTCATCTCTCACTGTAAATCCCAATGACATTCTAACCACATTTTAAATTGTGCTTAAAAAAACAAAAAATTATCAACAGAACCAAGCTCAGTGAGAGAACAGGACACATTCAGCTCGTTACTTGCTGTTGGGTTGGGGGGTATGAGTGCAAAAGAAACTGATTCAAGGAAAACCTCTGGCTCAGAAACATTTTTGCAAGAAATAAAACACTGAAACTCAGTCCTAAGGGTTAAACACAGTCAATGCCTCCTGACAGGTATGCAGAGCCAAATATCCTATTAAAGTCACCACTTTGACATTCGCGTCTAAATTCTAAGCACTTTATATATGCTAAATATTTTTGCCCTTACAACAAATTTATGCTACCAGTAATTATTTTTTTATTCCAATTCTACAGATGAAGAAATTAAGGCACAATGAGTATGAGCAAACTTGCTTAAGATCACACAAATAATAAGTGTCAAAACCAACATTCAAATCCATATAGTCTTTTTCTTTTTTTCAGAGTGGATTTTCTTCCCACTGCTCTTTAACATCTCTCTGATAGATAAGTTAAGTCACATAAAGACATCTTACATTTCTGTGATGCTTTAGAATCAAAAAATGAAAGCTATTAGATGCCGAGGAAAATACGTATACTCATTTGACTCATTTATTCAATAATCTGCCAAGTAATCTTGGATAGTCTACTTTGGGTTAGCCCTTATAATATATCCTGGAAATACAAAGATGAAACTCCATGTTTTCTATTTTAAAGATCTTAGGAATAGAAGACAGAGAGAGTATTCTCTACTTTTCATGCTAAATACTGGAGAATATAGAATTTTGAAGAAACAAGACTGTTTTTCTTTATAATTTCCTTTTTGTTTATATCACAGAAGGGCCACCTGGACAGACTACACATTTCTGATTAGATGAAAATTGAGAACAGCAACAATGTGTCAGGCAATTTGGGGAACTGTAATTTTCTTAAAAGAGTATTGTGTGACTGAACCAAGAATCCATGATAAATTGGAAAAGTGGTCAGTTTTTACCCAATCTTGTAGACTATTACAACAATTTACTTAGTTAGGACAGTGAATCCAGGCAGTCTTTCCCACAATGTGCTTTTTCCCTGAGTTGGGGCCTCCATACACAAATCTTGGCTACCATGGTCTAGTTCCTGACTCAGGAAGGAAGGCAGCTTCCATGGTGCTGGAACAAACACAAAAATTCCAGGTCGCACCAGCCCCAGCTTTCCTAGGTGAAATCTATGAGGTTGTCTGTGCTTGCTTCCTTAGAAATATTTCAGAATCTACTCTACGGCAACAGGTTTTATTTTGTTTTTTGTTTTAGTGCACAGAGTGGTTTTGAGATTTGTATTGCAGCATCTAAGGAGCTTCTCTTATGGTCTGTGCAAAGGCAGACTGGTAGAATGCTTAAGAAGACAGATGTGATCATCAAACAGATCTGAGTTTAAGTACTGCTCTGCCACTTACTAGCTGTGTGACAATTTTGCAATTAATTATTATTTTTATTTAATCTAAATCTATTTGTTTATCTGGGAAATGTTTTTAATGAATCAAGGCTCTTGTGTTAAAAAGTTGTTGTGAGACTTAAGATAATGAATGCAAAGTACTTAGCACTGAGTCAGTTATCCACTAAGCATACAAACATGAAATGCATATGAACATACTGTGACTTCCCTATAACTAGGTCCAGAGAGACAAAGTTAAAGGCTAGACTTCTGATATATGTATTTGCACATAAGTATTGTAGCCGTTTGTAATTTCATATCACTATTCAAAGCATTGCAATCAAATAATTTTTTTTTTTCCTCTCAGGGCAGAGATTTATACTACGGAATTGGAAGCCACTAACAGTTAGGGTATTGTGTTTCTGTCTTTAGAGTTCTGAACGGGTACTAGAATTTTCTAAGATGTGTATTTTCAGAAAAGGCATCATTAAAATGTTACAATTAATAAAAAAATGACTTTTTCATTTAAATTAGAACTTTTTTATTTAGTGGGTAGAAAAATGTAAAGAAATCAAAGTTTGACAGAATCTCAAAACCCTGAAAACATTCGGATTATTTACATTTGATGTAAGAGAAGAAATGGATTAAGAAAAAAAAGACACTGTGTTGATTAATTTTCATTTCAGAATAACATAATAACTGATAACAAATGATTTACAATATTATAAAAACTTGTATGAATCATACATTGCAATATGAGGTTTCTGATTAAACTGTTAATATTGTATGCCATAATATGATTGGACTAAGGCCCAGCCTTCTCAGTTTGAAGGAAAAGTTAATTAAGAAAATGAATATACTAAGCAAGTTATGAAGGAGATATGTTAAGAGAAAAAACAATACAAGCACCTTAAATCTGACTATTCATAAATTGCTTTATGCCACATATAAATTATTTTTATCTATTAATTAAAATCAAGTATCCAAAAATGTAGAGGAAAAATTAAATTTACCTTTGACTGAATTACTGAATTCATATAAATGAAACATGTTACACTTTTATTTCACAAATGGTCTATCATGAAATTATTTTATTAATTTATATTAACTTCCTTGTTAACCCAAATTTGATTGGCTGTTATGTTCATTTATGGGACATTTTGCAAACTCAGTTTCTTAGCTACTTTACTATTTAGATCTAAATCTTTAAACTTGTGAAGTCTATAATGGAATATATAAATTGCATGTTTATAGGGAAGTGATTTTTATATGCCAAAATTCATGGTTAGATAGCTAAAATTTAGGTCTTATTTAAATTAAAAGTAATTAATTATCCGCAGAAAAGAAAATGATAGTGATACCCTTAATCCAGAAAGAATTTAAGAATTAACATTTTGGGTGCCATTAAAAAATGTTTGTGTTTTTGAATTGGAACAGATTTTTGATGCATTATTTACACAGCCGACCGTAACCACTCCTTCTGTGCTCTCTTTTTCATCAGTGCCCATAGAGCTCATTTTTCAAAATATGTATTATTTTTCCTAATAAGTCAAGCAAGCTCCATGGGAGCACATTACATTCTTTCATGTAGAAGTAGTACAGGGAAACGATATTTAAAACACATAGAGTGTAACTGACAAACTCTCATCACTGCTGTAGATTTATAATTATCTAGTTATGGTTGCTTTCTGAACCATGTTTTATCTAAGCACTATGAATTGTTTCAGACTCACACCTCTTATTACTAGGATCTCTTTATATATATAATATATAGTGGCAAATGCCTGTTAGCTTCAGAAAAAACAAGCAAACAGACAAACCCTAGAAAGTTACAGAGATTGTTGGGATATGCAAGCAGCTGTAAATCTCTCTTAATTTGCAAATTATCTTAAGTAAATTTTTAATTTTTTTCTTCAAATTTTTGAAACCATTCTAACACAAGTCCATTGGATGGATCTAGCTAACGTGAAGTCTCGAATGATTCCAGAGGGAGTCTGATCATTTATCCTAGAATGACAGAACTTGCCAATTTGACCCAAGATTGGTTCCCTCTCTCAGTCTTGATCTGAAACCCTCTCCATTATGGACAGGTCATGGGAACCATGCTGTACAGGATATTACCATACCTCACTTCGTGAGATTTTGAATGGTGCTAATGATTTCTTAGTTGAAATCTACTGACATGGAATAATTACGTGCTAGTTTCAATGCTTCCTAAAAAAATCTGTGGCAGAGTCAGAACCAAAAGACAATTGGCTCCATCCATTGTCACATTTTTGCTCTCTGATTCTGATAGTTAACCAATTCTTAAATTGAAAAGAATGAAAAAGTGTGGATGACATGATTTTGTAACCAGTTATATTTCGTGATATTTCCATGCAAGCAAATCCCTATTCTTTTTGTCAAAAAGGGAATTTTATTAAATTTTTGAACACCATTTTTTCACAATTCTGTTTGTGTTATGACTTAAAGAGGGACATTATAAAGTAAGTTAAAGTAGTTAAGAACACACATTCATGAAAAAGACTGCTTAGGTTCAAATCTTAGAGCTGCTATTTACTAGCTGTGTGACCTCACACAGTTAATTAACCTCTCCATGCTTCAGTTTTCTGATCTGTAAAATATTACTCACATTTCACATATATTTAAATAAGTTATTTATTTTGATGATTAAATGTGTTGAAAAATAAAATAATTATGTTGGAGTGTAGAATATATTGTCTATAAAGTGTTAATTTTTCATTATATGCAAATCTCTATAGTTTCAGGGTTTTTTTTTTCCTTCATGTTTCGATGGGCAGTTTGTCTATTAAGAAAAATATATTATTTCAATTGTTTCAACAGAAACATATAAACATGGGAATAATTATTTACTATATATGTAAATAAAAATTAAAGTATCAATATTTTACAGTGGTTGGGGTAGTTACAAAGTTTATATTGAAATACTTAGAATTTATTGAACTTTAAAGTTATGAAAATTCGACGTTACTTATTATTGCTACATGACATTAGTAGGTGAGGAAATTAAATCATAGTAACAGAAAGTCAATCAGAGAAACTGGGGTACAATAAAGAGATAAAAGATATTTGCCATATGTAAGGTTTTTTGAGTCAATATTTTCTATTATTTAAATAATTCTTGATGAAAACTGTAGACAGGTTTATTAAAACTAAAATTAATGCCATTGCACAGAATACATGAACCTGACATCCAAAATTAATGTAATTATTACTAATACTTTTTTCTTGTTTTTCTAAGGACTTTAATCTCTTAGACTCATTATCTAATTGATACTTGTAATGTTCTTCTGACACAAGTACGGGTCAGTTATTATTCTACATATTTCAGAAATAATAAATATCAAAGCTACTGCAATTATAAAATATCATATAAAATCTTAATGATGCATCTTACTGGATTATACCTATAATATATTATATCTTAATTTCTTTCTTGTCATCAATGAAATAATAATTAAAAGGATTGTGTTCAATTGCCAGTAAATACATAGTCTTTATCCAAGATCAGGATATTTCTTTGCATTCTCAGCTTGACGGTTGAATGACTGTTCTGATACTATTACAGAAAGAAAAATCATAAAATTCTCAGAATAAAACAGTAACAATTCTATAAGGAGCTCATCAAGCTGAGAGAAGTCATCATTAAATTTTTAATAATTAATGAGATAAGGGAAAATATTCACCCTATTGCTTCAAGATCTATTTTAGGAAATTGGAACTTTCTTGATATTATACAAGCAATTCTTTTCAATAGTTGATTCTCTGAGTGCTTACATGGCAAATAGTAGAAGATTTGCAGGTTTCCAAACTATCAACAAAAAAGATAAGGCAGAGAGGGCTATCCAAGATGACAGAGTAGTCAGACACTTCATAATGTCCCTCTTACAACAAAGACCTGAAAAAACAAGTGAATTGGATGTAGATGAAAAGTTTGGAACTTTGAGTATCGAAGACCAGGCTGGATAATCAGACTGAGCACTCAGCAGAAGGAAAGACAGTACAAAAAAAGTGGACACAGAGAATTATGGATCACCAGTGCTTTACTAGCAGAACTTGCACAGCACGGCCATATTGAGACAAAGCAAGCAGCATTCCCAGCTGAAACCCCGAACACCTGGTGCAGCTAAGGAGGAATGACTACATTCACATCCAGAGCCAGGCAGGAGTGCTTTCTGCCCTGCAAAGGTTAAATGCACACACCTCACCAACGGTGCCTTTCCCAGCCTCCGTAAGACTTTGGGGCCTCCCCACCCTCTTCATCGCTCCCCCCTCCCCTACATGATCATAGTCTACCCTGCCCCCTAAGCTGGGAGTCCAAGGACTGGAGCTGCCAGCGCCTTTGCTCAGCCTGTCACGCCGAGGGCCTATGGTCTTGGAGCACCTCCTACTCACTCCAGCCACCTGCACTAGAGGCCTGCAGGTCTACGGGGCACCCCCCACTTTCCTCACCCATTCCTCCTGCAATTGCAGTCTGGTGGCACCTACCACCCCACCCCATAAGCTGGGAACGCTTGGATTGGAGGCACCTGCCCTTTACCTCAGCCACTTTTACTGGGGGTCCATGGACCTGCAGTGCCTCCCACTCCCTCTAGCTACCATCACTGGGGGCCTGAGAACCAGTGGTGCTTCCCAGTCCCTCTAGCCACCTGTGGCAGGGCCTGAACACCAGCAGTGTCCCCTACTTCCTCCAGCCAACCGCACTGGGGGCCTGAGGGCCTTCAGTGCCTCACACTCCATCCATCCACCCATGCCAAAGACCTGAAGGCCAGAAGTGCCTCGCACTCACTCCAGCCATCCATACCAGGGGTCTGACCATCAAGTGTATCCCACTCCTTCCAGCCACCTATGTCAGGAACTGGAGGACTGTCAGTGATAGCTACTCTCTCCAGCCACCCAAATCAGGGACCAAAGGACTGGTGGTGCCTGCTACACCCTGCAGCCACCTATGCTGGGCGCCAGAGGACCAGCTTCACAACCTAGTGGACAGGGGCATGCCTTTAAACTGGGCACACATGGATAAGAGACATGTGCCACTGCCTAGCCCTCTAATTTCCCCCCCTGCAATCAGAGTCTAGTGCCTACTCAAAACACACACATGTAACGCTAACCACCTGGGACCATCAGTGACAGTTTCCGCACCACCCGCCCAGTGATGGACAGCCTAGGCATCCTCACACTGACCACCCACTAATCAGCACAGCACACACACAACACCCAAACCAGTGACCAAGGAGCATGCCCTCTGCACCCACAGCCTGGGGACTGGCTGGACTGATACATTACCTCACAGGAAATGCTAGCTACATCCTCAACAGCCCCACAAAACGACCAAACAGAGACCCAACCTCACACACCCAGTTGCTGTCCCACCTACACAGAGATAGGAAGTTAGAGCTTCAGTGTGGCCAGATTAGCAATCAGAGTAGCACACATGCCTAGCCTACTTGGATACATCAAAACAAAACAAAATTCGGGATGCAGCAAACAAACATACAATAAGTAAATATAATAACTTCTTGACACCTCAGAGACAACAGACAATTTCAAATCACATAAAGAAGCAGGACGAGATGGCTTCAGCAAGTTATCAAAATAAAGAATCAGAAAGCCTTCTGGAGGAAGAAATGGCAATGGAGCTACCTGATAAGGAATTCAAAATACTGATAGAGAGGATTCTCCAATAGATCAGGGAAAACACAGACAAAACCAAGGAAAACATAGACAAAATCAAGGAAAACACAAAGTACTAGAAGAATTGAGGAAAATAATACAAGAACAAAATGACAAAATGAACACACACTTAGAAACCTTACAAAAATAGCAACTAGGAATCTAAAACATTAACAATAAAATTTCATAAACAGACATCTCAATAGATAAGGGAGCAGAATTGAAACAATGGAAGAAAGAATCAGAGAATTTGAAGACAAATCTCTTGACGTCAGTTTGAGGAAAAATCAGAAAAAAGAATGAAGAAAAATGAAGACAGCCTAAGAATTATGTGGGACAATATAAAGAGGAAAAATTTGTGCATAATCAGTGTTCCAGAATGGGGGAGGCAATGGAAAATACAGAATTGTCAAAGATTTGCTGGCAGAAAACTTCAATATCATGAACAATGAGTAGATATCCATCCAAGAAGCTCAATGAACTACATGCAAGATAGACCTCAAAAGAAAGTCACCAAGACATATCATAATTATATTTACCAGAAACAAAGACAAAGAAAGAAACCTGAGAGCAGCTTGGGAAAAATTAAAAGTCACCTACAAAGGGGAACCAATAACACAAAGCTCTGATTACTCAGCAGAAAACATGCAAATAAGAAGGCAATAAGATGACATATATAAAACTTTGAAAGAAAAAAAATTGCCAACCAAGAATTGTATACCCAGCAAAATTGTCTCTCAAATAAGATGGTGAAATTAAGACATTACCAGATAAACAGAAATTAAGGGTATTTATAAAAAACAGACAAACTTACAAGAAATATTAAAGGGAGTCCTTCGGATCTAGAACCAACAACATTAGACAACAACCTGAGATTAGGACACAGGACAGCATCAGCCAGATACCAACCCAGATAAAGAATTCTCAAAAACAAAACAAAGCTAAAAGACTGAAAACGAAGAATCAGATAGGGCAATCTGTAAATAAGAACAAAATCAAAACAAAGAAAGAGGGAGCAAACAGTGTAGTTATAGAACTTTCATATGGAAAGGAAGTAAAGGCAATATCAAGAAATAAAAGATGGGTTTAAACTTAGGAAGACTGATGTAAATACAAGGTAAACACAAAGAAAGTTAACAAACCTACTCATAAGAATAAAATAGAAGAAAAACAAAAAGACTCAGTAAACAGAAAATCAACAACAAAGAAAGAAATGAAAAGAAAATCCACAAACAAAAGCAACTCAGCACAGATAACTAAGCTGAACAAAGAAACTGTCAACAGCACAAAAAAAAAAAAACAAAACAAAATGACAGCAGTAAACTCACACTTGTTGCCATCGAGTTGATGTGGTCTCATAGCGACCCTATAGGACAGAGTAGAACTGCACCATAGGGTTTCCAAGGAGTGGCTGGTGGATTCAAACTGCCGACTTTTTGGTTAGCAGCTGAGCTCTTAACCACTATGCCACCAGGGCTCCAGTAAATTCATACCTATCAATAATCACACTAAAAGTAAATGGCTTAAATGCACCAGTTAAGAGACAGAGTGGCAGAATGGATTAAAAAACATGACCAATCAATATGCTGTCTAAAAGAGACACAATTTAAACACAAAGACATAAACAAACTAAAACTCAAAGGATGGAAAAAATATATCAAGCAAACAATGACCAAAAAAGAGCAAGAGTGGCAATATTAATCTCTGATAAAATAGATTTTAAGGCAAAATCCATGATAAAAAGATAAGGACATCATGTAATGTTTAAAGAGTCAATCCACCAGGAAGACATAATCATAATAACTATATATACACTCAATGACAGAGTTCCAAATACATAAAACAAATTCTGAGAGTATTGACAAGAGAAATAGACAGTTCCACAATATACCACTTTCGATGGAGAACAGAACATCTAGAAAGAAATCCAACAAAGATACAGAAGATATAAATGTCAATGCCCCAATCAACCAACTTGACCTCAAAGACATATACAGAACACTCAACCCAACAACAGCAAAGTATACATTCTTTTCCAATGCATATGGAATATTCTCAAGAATAAACCACATTTTAGGACACAAAAGAAACCTTAATAAAATCCAAAACATTGAATTAATACATAGAATTTAGTCTGATCACAATGTCGTAAAACCAGAAACCAACAACAAGAATAGCAAGGGAAAAAAATCAAATACATGGAAACTGATTAATATCTTACTTAATAATCACTGGTCAGCAGAAAAAATTGAAGATAGAATTAAAAAAAAAATTCCTAGAATCAAATGAGATTGAAAACACATCTTACAAAAACTTTGGAACACAGTGAAAACAGTGCTCAGATGTCAACATATAGTAATAAACTCACACAGCAAAAAAGAAGAAAAGGACAAAATCAAAATATTAAACCTACATCTTGAACAAATGGAAAGAGAGCAGCAAAAGAAGCCCATACTCACCAAAAGAATGGAAATAATACAGATTAGGGGAGAAATAAATGAAATAGAGAACAGAAAAAAAATTAGAAAGAATCAACAAGACCAAAAGTTAGTTCACTGAAAGGATCAACAAAACTGACAAACCACTGGCCAAACTGACAAAAGAAAAGCAAAATCAAGAAGAAATGAAATGGGTGATGTTATAACAGAACCAACTGTAATAAGAAAGATCATAACAATACTATGAAAAACTGTACTCCAACAAATTTGAAAACCTAGAGAAAATGGACAAATTTCTAGAAACATAACACCTAACTAAAATAAAAAAACTGAGATAGAAAAACTGAACAGACCCAAACAAGAGTTTGAAGAGTGTGATGGTTAAGATTGTATGTCAACTTGGCTAGACCATTATTCTCAGTGTTTTAGTAGTTGTATAATGTTGTGATCACCCCCATGATGGAATCTGCTGAGTGGTACTGGCAGAGGCGGGGCCTGGGGCAGCTCACTGCCCTCTCAGTTTTCATCTCTCTGCCTTCCGCTGGTTAC
>NW_004443991.1:4906316-4911186 GCF_000243295.1 Trichechus manatus latirostris | reverse complement strand
AAGCAAGAGTCTGGTTCCCCAACCTACCGACCTTGGGTTCGCCAGCCCCTGCAGCTATGTGAATCAGGAGAAACTTTGCGGTCTTGTCTGCTGATCTTGGAATTCACTGACCTTCACAGCCTGTGAGCGGGAGCCCCTCTCTGACCTGCTGACCTTGGATTCACCAGCTTCTGCAGCTACGTGAACTGGGAGAGGCCTCTGATCTGTGGACTTGGGACGTTTTAGCCTCTACAATTGCATGAGCTGTTTCCTTGATATAAATCTCTCTCTATATATATGTATATGCTTTACTGGTTTTGCTTCTGTAGAGAACCCAGCCTAAGACATTTGGTTACTGATTCTATCTTCTAGACCTATAACTAGACTTAAGTCCCAGTGAGCCCAAAAAGGTGAAGTACAGAGTATGACCCAGGAGGAGGTATGCTACACTCCAGAGGAACTACTTGAGTTTTCTAATATGTACAAACAGAAACCCCGGGAAATATGTGTGGGAATGGCTATTAAGGGGGTGGGATAATGGTGCAAGGGACATAAAGATGGATCAATCAGATTTTATTGATATGGGTCCACTAAGCACAGATTCTTCATTCAATGTCTCAGCTCAGGAAGTTAGGAAAGGATCTAATAGTTTGTTTGGTTGGGTTGCTGAAGCATGGATTACGAGGTGGCCTACACTGAATTAGTTGAAGTGCCAGACCTGCCTTGGTATACTATACAAGAAGGTATCCATAGGCTTAGGGAAATTGGCATGCTAGAGTGGATTTATCAGATTAGACCCACAGACCCATACATGGAATGCCCAGAAGACACATCTTTTACCACAACTGTGAGGAACAAATTTGTGAAGGGAGCTCCAGCATCCTTGAAGACTGCTGTGATTGGTATTTTATGTAAATCAGATTTGACAGTGGGAACTGCCCTAACTGAATTGAGACACCTGACTACAGTGGGGCTGATTAGACCCCATGGTAGTAGGGGCCAAGTGGCTGCACTCAATCGACAAAGACAAGGTGGGCATGGTTACAGTAATGGACAGCAGAGTCAAGGCAGTAGTCAAAATAGTATGACTCGTATAGATTTATGGCATTAGCTACTTAGTCATGGTGTCCCTAGGAGTGAAATAGATGGGAAATCTACTAAATATTTACTGGATCTGTACAAATGGATGAATTGTAGGTCAGGTGAACAGCAGTCTAACTCAAATCACCAGAATAGAGAGTCACGGTCCCTCAATCAATTCCCAGATTAGAGCGAGTTTAAAGACCCACAACCCTTTGAATGAAGGGGAGGTCAGTTCCCCTTGAGGAAGGACTCCAATAAACTGCCGAAGATTTTTACTGTTAATCTTTCTCCCAGCCTTCCCCAAAGGGATCTGCAGCCTTTTATGAGAGTGACTGTTCACTGGGGAAAAGGAAATAATCAGACTTTTTGGGAATTACTGTATACTGGTTCTGAACTGACACTAATTCCAGGGGACCCAAAATGTCACTGTGGCCCACCAGTCAGAGTGGGAGCATATGGAGGTCAGGTTATTAATGGAGTTTTGGCTCATGTCCCTCTCACAGTAGGTCCAGTGGGTCCCTGAACCCATCCAAGAGTGATTTCCCCAGTTCCAGAATGCATAACTGGAATAGATATACTCAGCAACTGTCAGAACCCCCACACTGGATCCTGACACATGGAGTAAGGACTATTATGGTAGAGAAAGCCAAGTGGAAGCCATTAGAACTGCCCCTACCTAGGAAAATAGTAAACCAAAAGCAATACTGCATTCCTGGAGGGAAAGCAGAGATTACTACCACCATTAAGGACTTGAAGGATGCGGGGGTGGTGATTCCCACCACATCCCCATTCAACTCGCCTATTTGGCTTGTGCAAAAAACAGATGGAACTTGGAGAATGACAGTAGATTATCAAAAACTTAACCAAGTGGTGACTCCGATTGTAGCTGTTGTTCCAGATGTAGTTTTATTGCTTGAGCAAATTAATACATCTCCTGGTACTTGATATGCAGCTATCGACCTGGCTAATGCCTTTTTCTCCATACCTGTTTCAAAGGACCATCAGAAGCAGTTTGCCTACCTCAGAGCTACATCATTTCTCCAGCCCTATGTCATAATTTAGTTCACAGGGACATTGATCGCGGTTCCCTTCCACAAGACATGACACTGGTCCATTACATTGATGACATTATGCTGATTGGACCTAGTAAGGAAGAAATGTCAATGACTCTTGACTTATTGGTAACACATTTGCGTGCAAGAGGATGGGAGATTAATCCCACAAAAATTCAGGCACCTTCCACTTCAGTGAAATTTCTTTGGGTCCAGTGGTGTGGGGCATGTCAAGACATTCCTTCTAAAGTGAAGGATAAGTTATTGCATCTTGCTGCTCCCACAACTAAAAAGGAGGCACAACACCTAGTGAGCCTCTTTGGATTTTAGAGGCAACATATTCCTCATTTAGGTGTGCTACTCTGGCCTATTTATCAAGTGACTCGAAAAGCTGCTAGTTTTGAGTGGGGACCAGAACAAGAGAAGGCTCTCCAACAGGATCAGGCTGCTGTGCAAGCCGCTCTGCCACTTGGACCATATGATCCTGTTGATCCAATGGTACTTGAAGTGTCAGTGGCAGATAGAGATGCTGTTTGGAGTCTTTGGTAGGCCCCTGTTGGTGAATCACAGGGCAGACCCTTAGGATTTTGAAGCAAAGCTCTACCATCCTCTGCAGATAACTACTCTCCTTTTGAGAAACAACTTTTGGCTTGTTACTGGGCCTTAGTAGACACTGATTGCTTAACCATGGGACACCAAGTTACCATGAGGCCTGAGCTGCCCATCATGAACTGGGTGTTGTCTGACCCACAGAACCATAAAGTTGGACGCGCACAGCAGTACTCCATCATTAAATGGAAGTGGTGTATTTGAGATTGGGCCTGAGCAGGACCCGAAGGCACAAGTAAGTTGCATGAGGAAGTGGGCCAAATGCCCATGGTCTCCACTTCTGTCACATTACCTTCCATCTTCCAGTCTGCACCTGTGGCCTCATGGGGAGTTCCTTATGATCAGTTGACTGAGGAAGAGAAAACTCGTTCCTGGTTTACAGATGGTTCTGCGTGATAGCAGGTGCCACTCGAAAGTGGACTGCAGCAGCGCTACAGCCCCTTTCTGGGACCTCCCTGAAGGACAGTGGTGAAAGGAAATCCTCTCAATGGACAGAACTTCGAGCAGTGCACCTGGTTGTTCACTTTGCTTGGAAGGAGAAATGGCTAGATGTGCAATTATATACTGATTCACGGACTGTTGCCAATGGTTTGGTTGGATGGTCAGGGACTTGGAAGAAATATGGTTGGAAAATTGGAGACAAGGATTTATGGGGAAGAGGTATGTGGATAGACCTCTCTGAATGGGCCAAAGAAGTGAAGATATTTGTGTCTCATGTGAATACTCACCAAAGGGTGACCTAAGCAGAGGATGCTTTTAACAATCAAGTGGACAGGATGACGTGTTCTGTGGAAACCAGTCATCCTCTTTCTCCAGCTACTCCCGCCATTGTTCAATAGGCTCATGAACAAAGTGGTCATGGTGTCAGGGATGGAAGTTATGCATGGGCCCAGCAGCATGGACTTCCACTCACCAAGGCTGACTTGGCTATAGCCACTGCTGAGTGCCTAATCTGCCAGCAGCAGAGACCAACACTGAGTCCCTGATATGACACCATCCCTCGAGGTGATCAGCCAGCAACCTGCTGGCAAGTTGATTACATTGCACCACTTCCATCTTGGAAAGGGCAGTGTTTTGTCCTTACTGGAATAGACACTTACTCTGGATATGGATTTGCCTTCCCTGTACGCAATGCTTCTGCCACAACTACCATCAGTGGACTTAGAGAATGCCTTATCCACCATCATGTTATCCCACACAGCATTGCCTCACATCAAGGGACTCACTTCACAGCAAATGAAGTGCTGCAGTGGGCCCATGCTCATGGAATTCACTGATCTTACCATGTTCCCCATCATCCGGAAGCAGCTGGCTTGATAGAACGATGGAATGGCCCTCTAAGGACACAATTAAGGCACCAGCTAGGTGACAATACCTATCAGGGTTGGGGCAATGTTCTCCAGGAGGATGTATATGCTTTAAACCAGCATCCAATGTATGGTGCTGTTTCTCCCATAGCCAGGATTCATGGGTCCAGGAATCAAGGGATGGAAATGGGAGTGGCACCATTCACTATTACCCCTAGTGACCCACTTGCAAGATTTTTGCTTCCTGTCCCCTTGACTTTATGTTTTGCAGGTCACGAGGTCTTAATTCCACAGGAAGGAATGCTCCCACCTGGAGACACATCACTGTTTCCATTGAACTGGAAGTTAAGAATGCCACCTGGCCACTTTGGGCTCCTTATGCCTCTGGCTCAACAGGCAAAGAAGGGAGTTACCATACTGGCTGGTGTGATTGATCCTGATTACCAAGAGAGAATCAGACTG
The DNA here is from genome assembly GCF_000243295.1 of Trichechus manatus latirostris. Lineage (NCBI taxonomy): Eukaryota > Metazoa > Chordata > Mammalia > Sirenia > Trichechidae > Trichechus > Trichechus manatus. The sequence goes on along the minus strand of NW_004443991.1, from coordinate 4,906,694 downwards.
ATATTACATAATGGAGGTAAAGAAGAGTATGTCTGGAGTGCAAGGGATTCCTTTGGGCGTCTCTTAGTACTACCGTGCCCTGTGATTAAAGTCAGTGGAAAACTACAGCAACCTAATTCCATCATGACTACTAATGACCCAGACCCTTCAGGAATGAAGGTTTGGGTCACCCCACCAGGCAAAGATTAACGACCAGCCGAGGTGCTTGTTGAGGCCAAAGGCAATACAGAACGGGTGGTGGAAGAAGGTAGTTCTAAATACCAGTTACGGTCATATGACCAGTTGCAGAAACGGGGACCTCATACCATCAAAAAAGCAGAGCTAAGAGCAGAGCACGTCCTTTGGACCGGGGTCCCTGCACAGAGAAGCTCCTAGACC
>NW_004443991.1:4900582-4905941 GCF_000243295.1 Trichechus manatus latirostris | reverse complement strand
AAAAAAAAAAATTACAGTCTGTCTTAGTCATCTAGTGCTGCTGTAACAGAAATACCACAGGTAGATGGCTTTAACAAGAGAAGTTTATTCTCTCACATTTCAGTATGTTACAAGTCCAAATTCAGGGCATCAGCTCTAGAAGAAGGCTTTCTCTCTCTGTCAGCTCTGAAGGAAGGTCCTTGTGATGCATCAGTCTTCCCGTGGTCTGGGAGCATCCCAGCACAGGATCCTCAGGTCCATAGGACATGCTCTGCTCCTGGCACTGCTTTCTTGGTGGTGGGAGGTTCCCATGTGTCTCTGAACACTTCTGTCTTTTATATTTCAAAAGAGATTGGCTGAAGACACTATCCAATCTTGTAAATGTCATCAGTATAATCTCATCATAGTGATACAGTTTATAACACATAAGGAGATCACATATAACCTCATCATAGTGATAGAGTTTACAACACATAAGGAAATCACATCAGACCACACAATCATACAATATTGAGAATCATGACTTGCCAAGCTGACATACATTTTTGGGGGACACAATTCAATCCATGACACAAGCAAGCCAACATCCTCATGAATACAGATTCCAAAATTCTCAACAGGTTCTGGCAAAATGGCGCTCTAGGCAGAAGCACCATGCAGTCCCTCCACAGCAAAGATCCAAAAAAATTAAGCCAAACAGAGAAAACAGAAATCCTGTAACCCTAAATCATCAAATGAAGAGATGAAGAACTCAGCCAAGCACCAAATGGAGGGAGAAAACTGACAGAGAATGGAGAGCAAGGAGAGATTCATGCAGAGGTCCCCTATCAGCTAATGCAGTGCGGATCTGCCACCTTGGACTCCTATTGGAGACCAGCAAATAAGGGGTACAAGAAAGCAGCTTCATGGAGCTTCCAGCGGGAGACAAAACAACTAGTAATTTGCAATATACACTTTCCCACCCCCACCCTTCTTCACCCCCACTCGGCCTCCTCTGCTTCCTGCAGCCACAGTCTCCTGTCCGGGAAGCACCACTGCTTGAATTCCACCCACCTGCACTGGCCAGCTCTCTGAGTGCCATTTGTTGACTGCTGGTGTAGCTTTTTTCTGCTTCTTTTGATTTCTTCCTTACATCTCACCACCTCTGCCTCCTTTTGCTCAAATACCTGGCTCCATGAGTCATCTTTGCTTCTTCCTGAGGGGCTACAGACCTCCATTCAAGTGTGGAACTGCTTCCCGGTCTGGGCTGCCACACAGGTGTGATACTGGGGCTTTCGTTCATTTGTTTTGAATAGTTTGTTTGTTTTCTTTTCCTTTTATTGCGTTGGGAGCCCGTTCTAGCCAGGTGGTGCTGTGCGGCTTGGAACCTACCCCTTCGGCTTGCACAGAAGGGCAGAGGGAATCCCTGAGGACATTTCTTTTTTTGTGGGTTTTTTTTTTTCCCCGTTTTCTGGGGAGACTTTTCTTGTTCTTTTTTTTTTTTTTCTTAATTTGCTTTGTTTTCTTTTCCCTTTTTTTCCCTTTTTGTCTTTCTTCATTACTCAGTTTCTCATCTCTCTATACCTTCTTTCTCTTTCTTTTCCCTGACTACCTGGCACTGAATACCTCTACACCTTCTAGCCAGGCTGTACTGCAACACGTGAGAACAACTTCCCCAGACCTCATAGCCACACTGGTGGGATTCCTGGGAGATTTGTTGTTATTTTTCCTTTCTGATTTTTATTTATTCATTCTTTTCTTTTCTTTTTTTCTTCTTCTTCCCCTTTTTGTTTTCTCCATTTCATAGTCTCCCATCTTTCCACTCCAACGGCAAACTACCCTAGCACTCTTTTTTGTTTGTTTGTATGTTTTTGGCTCCTGTTCCTCTCTCCTCTCACCCATATCCATCTTAGCTCCACACATAACAATCTCCCCTCTCCATCATGCCTACCTGCACTGTGTACTTAACATCATACCACCAAGTAGCACAGGCACGGCATACCAGAATCTGCCCTGCACTGATTACCGACCTGCTCTGGTAGCTGTAGTAAGTGCCACAAACAACCCATCCCAGGAACTCCTCTTCAGCTAGACCTTCCCTGCTGTACTATATCTGAGTGACTGACACTGCCAATTGGAGAAGGAGGTGAAAACTATGCCCACAGACGAGCCAACAACAAAGGACACACAGCCTGCCTGCTCAGACATAGCCAAATAAAAAAAAAGGACAAAAAAAAAAACGAAAACAAATCTACAATCAATAAATGAGAAAAATAACTGCTGAACGCCCCAGAGACAGCAGACAATATCAAAAGATTTACAAAAACAGGACAGGATGGTTCCAGTGGGTGTCCAAAATGAAACACCAGATGACTTTCCAGTGGAATAAAATGCACTAGAACTACCTGATAAGGAATTCAAATCTATAATACTCAGAACTATCCAAGAGTTGAAGCAAAAAGCAGACAAAAATGAGGAAAAAATAGACAAATTCATGGAAAATGCACACAAATTCATGGAAAATACAGACAGAAAATTGGAAGAATTCGAGAAAATAATGCAGAAACAATATGCCAAAATAAATTCACAACTAGAAATTATACAAAAACAACAATTAGAAATCCAAAAGATAAACAACAAGACTTCAGAAATGCACGCTGTCATAGAAGGGCTGAGGTGCAGATTTGAAACAGTGGAAGACAAAATCAGTGGAACTGAAGACAAACACTTAGATACAACTCTGTTCCAGGAAAACTCAGAAAAAAGAACAAAGAAAAATGAAGAGACCTTGAGAGTTATGTGGGATACAATCAAAAGCAGAAATTTTCGAGAGATCAGAGTTCCAGAACAGGGGGAGAAAACAGAAAACACAGAGAATAATTGAAAAACTGCTGACAGAAAACTTCTCCAATATCATGAAAGATGAAAAGCTGGCTATCCAAGAAGCTCAGCGAACCCCATATAAGAGAGAACCCCAAAGAAAATCACCAAGGCCTATCATAATCACACTCGCTAAAACCAAAGACAAAGAATCCTGAGAGCAGCTTGTGAAAAACAAGAAGTCATATACAGAGGAGAAACAATAAGACTAAGCTCAGATTATTCGGCAGAAATCACGCAGGCGAGAAGGCAATGGAATGACATATATAAAACCTTGAAAGAAAAAAAATTGCCAGCCAAGAATAATATATCCTGCAAAACTCTCTTTCAAATACGATGGTGAAATTAGGTCATTTCCAGATAAACAGAAATTAAAGGGATACATAAAAACCAAACCAAACTTACAAGAATTATTAAAGGGAGTTCTTCAATCTGAGAACAAACAACTTCAGCTCACAGGCAGAATGTAGGATGCAGGATCGTACCAGCCAGATACCAGTCTAGGAAATGAACTCTCAAGGACTATCCAAAACCAAAATAAATACAACAGGGAATCAGAACAGTTAATCAGTAAAATGACGACATCAGAACAATAAAAGAGGGTATAAACGGTGTAGGTATAGAACTTTCTAATGGAGAAGAAGGCAAGGTGATACCAAGTAAGGGTAGACTGCTTCAAACTTAGAAAGATAAGGGTAAAATTCATGGTAACCACAAAGAAAGTTAACAAACATAAAAATAAAGAGGAAAAACATAAAGTCTCAGCAAAAACATAACCTACAAAAACAATAGAAATGAAAAAAAAAATCCACAAACAAAAGTAACTCAGCACAGGAGAGTAAGAAGAACAAAGAAAACGTGAGCACCACCGAAAAAAGCACTTCAAAATGACAGCACCAAACTCACATTTACTAATAATTACACTAAATGTAAATGGACTCAATGCACCCATAAAAACACGGAGAGTGACAGAATGGATAAGTAAACAGGATCCACCAATATGCTGTCTACAAGAGACACACCTTAGAAACAAAGATGTGAATTTATTAAAAGTCAGAGTCTGGAAAAAAATACATCAAGCTAACTACTTCCAAAAAAGAGTAGGAGTGGCAATACCAATCTCAGATAAAATAGACTTTAAAACAAAATCCACCATAAGGACAAAGAAGGACACTATATAATGATAAAGAGATGATCCATCATGAAGACATAACCATAATAAACAGCTACACACCCAATGACAGGGCTACTAAATACATGAAACAAATTCTAACAACACTGAAAAGGGAAATTGACAGTTCCACAATAATAGTAGGAGATTTCACCACACCACTCTCAGTAAAAGACGGAACAACTAAAAAGAAACTCAGCAAACGTACAGAAGACCTGTAGGGCACAATCAGACAACTTGACCTCATAGACATATATAGAACACTCCATCCAATAGCTGCAAAGTACACATTCTTTTCCAATTCACATGGAACATTCTCCAGAATAGACCACATCTTAGGTCACAGAACAATCCTCAACAAGATCCAAAACGTTGAGATAATATAAAGTATCTTCTCTGACCATAATGCCATCAAGGTAGAAATTAACAACAGAAACAGCAAGGAAAAAAAATCAGTTACATGGAATACTGAATAATACACTGTTTACACATCACTGGTAATAGGAGTAATCAGAGATGGAATCAAAAAATTCCTAGAATCAAATGAGAATGAAAACACATCATACCAAAACCTTTGGGACACAGCAAAAGAAGTCTTCAGAGGACTATTTACAGCAACACATGCACACATCTAAAAAGAAGAAAGCGACAAAATCAAAACATTAAGTACACAACTAAAACAAATAGAAAGAGAGCAACAAAAACACCCCACAGCCACCAGAAGAAAGGAAATAATAAAGATTATAGCAGAAATAAATGAAATAGAGAACAGGAAAACAATAGAAAGAATCAACAAAACTAAAAGTTGGTTCTTCGAAAGAATCAACAAAATCAATAAACCACCGGCCAGACTGACAAAAGAAAAACAGGAGAGGACACAAATAACCCAGATAAGAATGAAATTGGTGACATTACAACAAACCCAACTAAAATAAAAAGGATCATAACAGAATATTATGAAAAACTGTACTCCAACAAATTTGAAAACCTAGAACAAATGGAGAAATTTCTAGAAATACACTACCTACCCAAACTACAACAAAGTGATGTTGAAAATCGTTACAGACCCATAACAAGAGAAGAGATTGAAAAGGTAATTAAAAAAACTCCCAACCAAAAAAATTCCGGGCCCAGATGGCTTCACTGGACAATTCTACAAAACATTCATGGAATACCTTGTACCAATACTACTCAAGCTATTTCACAGCATACAAAAGGAAGCAACACTCCCAAAATCATTCTATGAAGACAGCATAACCCTGATACCAAAAGTAGGCAAAGACGCCATGAAAAAAGAAAATTACAAACCAATATCTCTCATGAATATAGATGCAAAAATTCTCAACAAAA
>NW_004443991.1:4899342-4900482 GCF_000243295.1 Trichechus manatus latirostris | reverse complement strand
ACAAGGATGCCCTTTATCACCACTCCTATTTAACATTGTGCTGGAAGTTCTAGCTAGAGCAATAAGGCAAGAAAAAGAAATAAAGGGCATCCAAATTAGTAATGAAGAAGTTAAACTGTCCCTGTTTGCAGATGACATGATACTATACATAAAAAACCCTGAAGACTCCAAGAGAAATCTACTAGAATTAATAGAAAGATTCAGCAGAGTAGTAGGATACAAGATAAACATACAAAAATCAGTTGCATTCCTATACACCAATAAGGAGAATGATGAAAAGGAAATCAGGAAAACATTACCATTTATAATAGCCCCTAAAAAAATAAAATACTTAGGAATAGATCTAACCAGGCATGTAAAAGACCTATAGAAAGAAAACTATAAAACACTACTGCAAGAAACCCAAAGGGATCTTCATAAATGGAAAAACATACCATGCTCATGGACAGGTAGACACAACATTGTGAAAATGACCATTCTACCCAAAGCAGTTTACACATACAATGAAATCCTGATCCAATACCAACAACATTCTTCAAAGAGATGGAAAAACTAATTACTAACTTTATATGGAAAGGGAAGATGCCCTGAATAAGTAAAGCACTACTGAAGAAGAAAAATAAAGTTGGAGGACTCACACTACCTGACCTGAGAACCTACTATACAGCTACAGTCATCAAAACAGCCTGGTATTGGTACAACGACAGATACACTGACCAACAAAACAGAACTGAGAACCCAGATGTAAATTCATCCACCTACGGTCACCTGATCTTCAACAAGAGCCCAAGTCCATCACACGAGGAAAAGACAGTCTTTTTAACAAATGGTGCTGGCAAAACTGAATATTCATCGGCAAAAAGATGAAACAGGACCCATACCTCACACCATATACAAAAACTAATTCAAAATGGATGAAAGACCTAAATATAAAGCCAAAAACTATAAAGTGCAGTGAAGAAAAAATAGAACCAACATTACAGGTCTTAACACACACCACTAACTGGATACAAACCATAACCAACAACACATAAACCCCAGAAGGTAAGCTAGATAACTGGGATCTTCTAAAAATCAAACACCTATGCTCTTCAAAAGACTTCACCAAAAGAGTCAAAAGAGAACCTACAGACTGGGAAA
>NW_004443991.1:4843757-4898435 GCF_000243295.1 Trichechus manatus latirostris | reverse complement strand
GATCACAACAGAGGGTTCTGGACAGAGCTGGAGAAGGATGTAGAACATAATTCTAACTCACAAAAAAAAAAAGACCAGATTTACCAGCCTAAAGCAGAGTGGAGAAACCCCAAGATTATGGCCCCCAGACACCTTTTTAGCTCAGTGGTGAAGTCACTTCTGAGGTTCACCATTCAGCCGTGGAGTAGACAGCCCTGTAAAATGAAATAGGACTAAAGAGGCATAGCAGTCCAGGGACAAGGGCTAGAAGGCAGAAGGGGATAGGAAAGCTGGTGATAGGGAACCCAAGACTGAGTAAGGATAGTGTTGATGCATTGTAAGGTTGTTAACCATTGTCATAGGGCAACATGTGTACTAACTGTTTAATGAGAAACTATTTTGTTCTGTAAACCATCATCTAAAGTGAGAATAGCAGCACAACTGGAAGAGTGTAGTCGATGTCACTGAACTGTGCGTATAGAAATTTTTAAATGGTGTACCTTTGTCTATGTATATTTTCACCAAAAAAAAAAAAAAAAGGTCAAGAAGAGAGAGGGTTGACACGTTGTGGGGTTGTTAACCAGTGTCATAAAACAATATGTGTACTACTATTTGATGAGAAACTATTTGTTTTGTAAACCTTCACCTGAAGTACAATTTAAAAAAAAATTGCAAAAAAAAAAAAAAAAATCTCAACAAAATTCTAGCCAATACAATTCAACAGCATATCAAAAATAATTATACATCATGTTCAAGAGGCATTCATACCAGGTATGCAAGAATAGTTCAACATTAGAAAATCAATCAACAGAATCCATCACATAAATTAAACCAAATAATCACATGATCACCTCAATTGATGCTGAAAAGGCATTGGATAAAGTTCAACACCCATTCCTGATAAAAACTCTCCACATAATACGAATAGGAAGGAAATTTCTCAACATAATAAAGGGCATTTATACAAAACCAGCAGCCAACATTATTGTCAGTGGAGAGTGGCTGAATGCATTCCTCTTGAGAACAGGAAGCAGACAAGGATGCTCTTTATCACCACCCTTTTCACGATTTTTCTGGAAGTACTGGCTAGAGCAATAAGGCAACAAGAAGAATTAAAGGGCGTCCAAATTGTTAAGGAAGAAGTAAAACTATACCTACTTGCAAATGATACGATACTATACATAAAAAATCCCAAAGATATCACAAGAAAGCTACTGGGACTAATAGAAGGATTCAACCAAGTAGCAAGATACAAGAACAACATACAAAAATTAGTTGTATTCCTATATATCAAGAAAGATAACCTTGAAAAGGATATCAGGAAAACAATGTCATTTATAATAGCCTCTAGAAAGTTAAAATACTTAGGAATAAATCTAACCAGGGACATAACAGATCTATACTGAGAAAACTACAAAACACTACTGCAAGAAACCAAAAGAGATCTACATAAATGGAAAAACATACCATGCTCATGGATAGGAAGACTCAACATACTGAAAATGTCAGTTCCACCCAAAGTGACCTACAGATATAATGCAATCCCAATCCAAATTACAACAGCATTTTTTAAACAGATGGAAAATCTAATCACCAACTTTATATTCAATGGAAAAAGGCCACTGATAAGTAAAGCATTATTGAAGCAGAACGACAAAGTAAGAGGCCTCACACTACTAGATCTCAGAATCTACTATATAGCCACGGTAGTAAAAACAGCCTAGTACTGGTACAATGACAGACACTTTGACCAATAGAAGAGAATTGAGAACCCAGGGATAAATCCATCCTCCTCTGATCAGCTGATGTTTGACAAAGGGCCAAAGTCCATTAAATGGGGAAAAGATAGTCTCTTTAACAAAACTGAATGTCCATTTGTAAAAAAGAAAATGAAATAAGACCCATACCTCACCCCATACACAAAAAACAGCTCAAAATATATCAAAGACCTAAATATAAAACCTAAAACTATAAATATCAAGGAAAAAAAATAGAGACAATGCTAGGAGCCCCAATATATATGGCATAAATAGAATACCATACATAACTAAAAGTGCACAAACAGCAGAAGAAGAACTAGATAAATGGGACCTCCTTAAAATTAAACACGTTTATCAGAAGACTTCTCCAAAAAAAGTAGAAATAAAACCTACAGACTAGGAAAAAATTTTTTGGCTATGATATATCCAAGAAGGGTCTAATGTCTAAAATTTATAGAAAATGTCAACACTTCAGCAACAAAAAGATAAACAATCGAATTAAAAAATGGGCAAAGGCTATGAACAGACACTTCACCAAAGAACACACTCATGGCTAACAAGGAGATGAAGAAATGCTCACGATCATTAGCCGTTACCTAAAACCAAAACCAAACCCGTTGCCAATGAGTCGGTTCTGACTCATAGCGACTCTATAGCCATTAGAGAGATGCAAATTAAAACTAGAATGAGATACCATCTAGCGGCGACATTATTGGCACTAATCAATAAACAGAAAGTAAATGTTGGAGAGGTTGTGAGGAGATTGGAGCTCTTACACACTGCTGGTGGGAATGTACAACCGCTATGGAAAATGCTATGGCACTTCCTTAAAAAGCCAGAAATAGAAATACCACACGACACAGCAATCCCACTTCTAGGGGTATACCCTAAAGAAATAAGAGCCATGACATGAATAGGCATATGCACACCCATGTCCATTGTAGCATTATTCACAATAGCAAGAAGATGGATACAACCTAAGTGCCCATCAACAAATGAATGAGTTAACAAACTGCAGTATATGCCCTCAATGGAATTATACATGATGATAAAGAATAACGACGAATCCACAAAACATCTCAAACACATGGATGAATTGGAGCCCTGGTGGCACAGTGGGGAATGAAATCAATGTCACGCAACACTTTATGTACAAACTATCGAACAGGAAACTAATTTGCTCTGTAAACTTTCACTTAATGCACACTGAAAAATTTAAAATAAATAATTTTGTTTTAAAACATTAAAAAAAGACAAGGAAAAGAGTATGCTTACATCTTTATGCACAACTGACTTGAATAGTTTGAATTGTTAATGTGCTATTTATTGTCACGTTGCTGAATACAGTTTGCAAAGATAGGCATCAAACAACACTTTTTTTTTTTCTCCTAGGTATTTTGCTTATATTAATGTTAAGCTGCTTCAGGATCTTTTTTGACTGTGATATTTGATTCAGAACCCCCACCTTCCTGTGCTGTATTGGCAAATATGTTATTTTTAATTAGATTGTTATTTAAAATAAAACATAAACACATTTAAATAAAAATATATGATCCTTATAAATAAAATAGATTATTTATGCATAAGCGGCCAACTGTTATATGATTAAGAATAGGTAAACAAATTCAATAAGGTCCCGACCGTCATGGAGCTTTCATTTGATGATTGACAAGAACTAAAGTAGATAAAACCCACCAAAACCAAATCTCTGCCACTGAGTTGATTTAGACTGATAGCAACCCTATAGACAGCGTAGAACTGCCCCATAGGGTTTCCAAGGCTATAAATCTTTCTAGAAGCAGACTGACACATCTTTCTCCTGTGGAGCAGCAGGTGGGTTCAAATTGCCAGCGTTTTGGTTAGCAGCCAAGTGCTTTAACAGCTGCACCACCAGGGCTCCCTAAAGTAGATAACTAATTTAAAAAATATATATATACATAATTTAAAAAATTAATTTCATGTAAGTACTATGATGTGAACAAAAATTGTTGGAAATAGAGACTATCTTGCTTGGGTTGTCTAAGTTAGGATACTAGACATGTCTTCTGCAAAGAGCTGACTAAACTGAGAACTAAAAGGTGAGGAAAAAACTAGCCATATAAAAAAAGGGACGTGCATACCGCACTGCACGTCTAGGACCTATATAAGTTTACAAAGAACATAACCAAATAGAATTAAAAATGGTTGCTTGTATTATAATTTATATATGTAACTCAGAAGACATAGCTCTTTTTATTAAACCAACAATACTAAATTAGTCTCATTTGCCAAAGATTTACTTAAACTGTGTGAACTGGAATTCTTAAAATATTTAGGTTCATTTCTATCAGTATACTTTTGAAAGTATTACAGTTTCAATATTCTTAATTTCTGGGAATTATGGAAATAATGAATTTATATAACTACTTATTTAGCTCTAAACCAATCAAAATAGAACTCCTTTAAGGGATCTTATAATCTAATTTTGTAATACCATCAGGAAGTAGGAAAATATTATACATGCATAGCATGCATGCATACATACATACATATGCAGACAACAGAGAAACAGATTATAGCTTCAATTTTAAAATTTCAACTTGTTGTTTCATATGAAAGATCTGGCCCTCATTTTTGCCTCACATTTTTTATTTTCACCAGGATGTGTTTCTGGTAGATGGGGCAAGCTAAATACGAGGGCTGAAGGATCCCTACCAAAATTTTTTGAGAAATTTAAGATTTATTTTGCCTTGATATGTAATCTTATGAAAGCTGTCGTGGATTGAACTGTGTCCCCCAGAAATATCTGTCAGCTTGGCTAGGTCATGATTCCCTGTATTGCATGATTGTCTATCGTTTTGTCATCTGCTGTGAATTCCCTAAGTGTAGTGAATCCTAATCTCTGCCTATGGTTGATGAAGCAAGATTAGATTATGTTGAAGAGGCTTACGGTGGGATGTAACACCCTTATTTAGGTCACATCCCTGATCCAATGTAAAGAGAGTTTCCCTGAGGTGTGGCCTGCATTCCATTATATCTTACAAGAAATAAAAAGAAAGGGAAGTGAGCAGAGAGTAGGGGACCTCATACCACCAAGAAAGCAGTGCCAGGAGCAGAGTGCTTCCTTTGGACCTGGGAGTCTTGCACAGAGAAGTTCCTAGTCCAGGGAAAGATTGATGGCAAGAACTTTTCTCCAGGGCCGACAGAGAGAGAAAGTCTTCCCCTGGAGCTGACACCCTGAATTTGGACCTCTAATCTACTAGAATGTGACAGAATAAATTTCTCTTTGTTAAAACCGTCCTCTTGTGGTATTTCTGTTATAGCAGCACTAGATAACTAAGACAAGTGCTGTGACTAAATTTTGGATGAGGAGTTGAGGAGAGACCAAGTAGCTATTTGAGTATTCTTAAGTTCATCTAATTGAATAAAATATCAGTCTATTTCCAATTAATTTTTCAGGTGATTGTTCTTGGGGTTGCTGAGCCCCTTGAGAGTTCTTTACTGGGACAGGGTGGTCTGAAGCTAGTGACTACAGGGGTCAGAGTGGAAAGAGAAAGGTCTGGCAGGGATGGATAAAGGAGTAGAGGAAGTAGGGCTATTGAAGGAAAATGTATTAAAGCATTCAAGGGCTCTCAATTGAAGGTCAAAGGTGGTAAAAAGAAGAAAGGAGGAGTGAGGGATAATAGGAAGAGGTCTTAGATAAGACAGTTTTCAGAGTTCACAAATTTACCAAAGTGGGCACTATAATTCTAAATGTTCTTTGGTTAATTTTGCCATTTCTGAAGATACTGAAATGAATTAGTGCCATAATTATGAAGCATGTAGTTACTGGGAAAAGAGAAAGGTGGGAGCCCAATAGAGTGAGAGTTACCAATGGAAATACATAATTTAATCAGAGATAAGATATTAATAGAGCCAGGAAAGAGTCTCACTGAAGAAGACTCACACAATCCCCATGTCTCAGGGACAAGGAAATCCTTCCATGTAATCCCTGGGTTAGAGGAGCTAAGTAAATTAACTAATACCATCTCCAGATCTGAGGAGCCACAGAATTTTTTTTTGAACAATCTCCAAGTTTCAGGAGGGAAGCAAAAAGTAAAGAGGTCTTCCAGAAGGACCAATTAAAACTCTCTTTGACTGATAACAATCCAAGTAACTCCTTACTGTGCTACAAGAGACAACTGTCTGGAGCACTAGATTAAGAGTTGTGACTCACCATCATTGACCCCAATTTCCCCAACCATGGACAAAAAGTCCAAGAAACCAGTATTAATACCCAGGCGAAGACAACAGGATCCAAGGAGTGGTCATCACTCCATCCAACGTACAGCATCAGACAAGCTTTAAATAAAAACAAATCAAAACTTAGGAAGGAGAGACTTAATTCAAAAACATTATTTCAATAGGTGAAAAGAGACTATTACAATAGGTGGAAAGAGACTATTGCAATAAAGTTGGGGAGGGGGCTGTTGTAATAGGGAGAATACTTAGACTAAGATCTGTAAAAATCTCAAGGTTCAGTCAGAAAAGGATTTTTTCAGATAGATAGTTATGGTCCAGGGGACTTTAACTTATGGTGACTGTATGTACAACAGAACGAAATGTTGCCCTGTCCTGTGTTATCCTCATGAACACCGACATGTTCAAGTCCATTGTTGTGGCTATTGTATATCAATCTATCTCACCTAGGGTCTCCTTGTCCTTACTGGCCCCATGCTTCACCAAATAAATGATATTCTCCTCCAGAGATTATTTCCTCCCGTTGGCATGTCCAAAGCAAGGAAATAAGATGATGTTGTATTGTGATACATAAGGTTATCATGGGCTAATTTTCAGAAACAGAGCACCAAGCCTTTTTTCCTAGTCTGTTTTAGTCTGGAGCTCTGCTGAAACCTGTCCACCATGGGTGACCCTCAGGGATGGATTACCCAATAAGCAAGGAATGCACGGGCTTAATTGTGTTTACTTACTAAACTGTAGTGCACGATTTTACCTGATTTTCACCTCATCAAAGATGTAGTAAAACCCATGAGAAGTTGTTCAATACAGATTAGTTAGTAAACACAGTTAAGCCCATGAGTACCTTGCTTACTATAAACTGGTGCATATTGTGCTTGCTAGTTAATCTGCCCCTAGGACCCTGCTAGTGTTTAGAATACCAATGGCGTAATTTCTATCATCACAGCAATATGAAAACCACCACAGTACAATCAATTGACACACAGGTGATGGTTTCTTTTACAGGAAGGAGTAAACTAGGTAAGAAAGACCTATGGGTGCGGGAGTGGGTGGTGTGATCAGAAAGTGGCTTAGGGAATGTCTTTCCTTGCAGTCAACAGATTCTTGGCAATGACCATTAATAAAAGGTTGTAAGATAGCTCAGGCTGAAGGTGGGTCAAAATTCAGGAGCCTGGAAGGAGAGAAACTTAACTAAAGTTTGGTCAAGTCAGATATCATTTTCCAGATAATTCAGTGTGTACTGATTAGTCAGTAATAATTTATGGGACAAAGAATAGAATTTGGAGGGCCCGTGTCTGGCCTTTTCATTATCTAATCATATGGGAAAAGATGTTTCTTTGTTGTAAGACAATTCCTGGAACACAATAAGATAAGGGGATTTCACTGTCACTGTTTCCCAGGAGTACAGGGCCTAAGTAAAATTTAACGTTATCAATTCCAAGGTGCAGACAAAATCCAGACAGGTTCTACGTGCTTCTCATTCTCCTTGGACCAGAAAACTAGCTGAATCATGTTCTTCTCATGGCAGAAGCCTAAGAGATAAACCCAAAACATAAGTACATTTCAAACCTCTACTCATGTAATGCACATTGGCCATAGTATCACATTGGCCACAGCAAGTCATGATTTAGTTCAAATTCAAGGGGTGGGAATATACACCTTTTATACTTATTCAATGTGTATGCTGAGCACATAATCCAAGAAGCTGGACTATATGAAGAAAATTGCAACATCAGGATTGGAGGAAGACTCATTAACAACCTACTTGCTGATAGTGAAGAAGACCTGAAGCACTTACTGATGAAGAGCAAAGATTACAGCCTTCAGTATTAATTGCACATCAACATAAAGAAAACAAAAATCCTCACTACTGGACCAATAAGCAACGTCATGATAAACGGAGAAAACATTGAAGTTGTCAAGGATTTCATTTGACTTGGATCCACTATCAACACCCATGGAAGCAGCAGGCAAGAAATCAAAGGAAGTATTGCACTGGGCAAATCTTCTGCAAAAGACCTCTTTAAAGTGTTAAAAAGCAAAGCTGTCACTTTGAGGACTAAGGTGTGTCTGACCCAAGTCATGGTATTTTCCATCTCCTCAAATGCATGTGAAAGCTGTACAATGAACAAGGAAGATCGAACAAGAATTGACACCTTTGAATTATGGTATTGCCAAAGAATATTGAACATACTGTGGACTGCCAGAAGAACAAATAAATCTGTCTTGGAAGAAGTACAGCCATAATGCTCCTTGGAAACATGGATGGCAAGACTTCATCTCATGTACTTTGGACATGTTATCAGGAGGGACCAGTTCCTGGAAAAGTAAAATAGAGGTCAGTAAAAAAAAGAAGACCCTCAACAAGATGGATTGACACAGTAGCTACAACAATGGGCTCGAGCCTGACAATGATTGGAGGATGGTGCAGGGCCATTTCTTTGTGTTGTACATAGGGTCACTATGAGTGGGAATTGACTTGATGGCACCTAACAACAACAGGTATGAGAAGAATCACAAAGTCACATGGCAAATGGAATGTATATAAGATAGGGTGAAGAATAGGTTAAAAAAAAAAAAAGAATTTCTCATAATCATAGAACATGAAATATCAAGGTCAAGGGGTCTAAATTACTAGACTAGGAGGCGTCTAGATGAAGAAAATCATGGAAAGAATACTTCCCCTATTATATGTTTATATTATATCATCATAGACTCACCTTAATAGGTTTACCTTATGCTACACATTCATGGTGCTTCATAGGTTTTCTAAAAATTATCATTTATTCACTCCTTTTGCTAACTATCTTCATCTCCTACTTCATGCGTTGTCTTTTCTGTCATCTTCCTTTTTGCATACCTTCATATCTACAGCAGTCAGAAAAAGATAATAGCATGAGTCATGCTGTCTCTCCCCTGTACTTCAATCTTTACACAGGACAGTTGAAATCCAGGTTAACTTTGATTTCTTTCTCTTTTTAGTCAAATTTTGCAACTCCTAAAATCTTCTTCTGTGTGTTTGTTACACAAACAATGACTCTTCTGTTAATAAAAATATGTCATTGATTACCGAACTACAGCTTATCCCCCTGGTCCACCATTGTTGCCTTTCTGTATTTCTTTTTTATTCTACTAATTATGAGTCACTTAATACAAGCAATGTTATTCCTTTCATGGAATAGTATTTTCTTATAACTAGTATTTCATATTCAGCTATATTGAATATATAGTCACTATATATAGTGACTAGTTTAAGGACTGAAGTTTGGGGAAAAAAGTTTAAAATATCAAGCAGTCATGATCTAAAATATAACAGTTTTGAAACTGTATCTGGAATATATCAGTGCATTTTCCATTGTACACATAACTGAACAGAGATTGTGTGAAAATTGCATACCCATGAAAGCTTATAAGGTTGATGGTTTCCTACACTCAACATTCCTCAGCTGTGGCACAAATCTACTGTGTATGCAGCATCCACCTGAGCTGCTCCACATGACAATGTGAGAAATAAGGTAAGGAAAACAGGTGTGAATATGAAGCTAATATTGCCTGTTGTGTCGTAAGTAATAAAGTCCTTTGTCTCTGACCTAGCAATCTCATGTCTTCTGCCAGAATCTATGAAAGTACAGCATTTTACATGTTACCTTACAAGCAAGGGAAAAATCTCAGAACCTTCAGAGTTCTTGAACTTTTTTAGAATTTAGAATAAAAATATATAAGTAATTAATTTGCTATCTGGATCCTGAAATTCTATTTTTCTTTTAACTGGCTTCTAGTGCATATATTTTTGATAATAACAAACAGGATGATTTTGGTAGAATGTAAGCAAAGGAAGTGAAAACCTCATCATGCCAAGGCCTAACTTTACAAAGCACAGACTCTTTCTGAATATCAAATATTGTTTCTATTGTAGAGATTATTCTACATTTAAGCTCCTACCTAACCCAATTCTTAGACCACATTCTTTTCTGATGACCACAAGGCTGTCTGAAAAGCATATCTAAGTGGACTATACAGACCATTGAAAAATAATTGGTCATTATGACCCTTTTGACTTCCCAGGATGCATTTAGCCAATCAGCTATTGGAGCTAAGACCTGAAAAAGTCAATGTAGAAACGTCCTTGAAATATATATGCAAGGCCTTCTCTGTTATATAGCAAGCTCTGTTATGAGCAAATTACCCATAGTTTTTATTGTGACAATCTTATATTTTTAGAATTTGTAGAGGAAATTGAATCTTCCCTTAGGGTAACTGAGTGCTAAAATGTAATAAAATGGTAGTTGGTAGTTCGTAAAATATTCAGAGATTTTTAACTTACTGGAGATATTACTGCATTTGGCAATATCGAACTGAATTTATTGCAAGGCATTAGGGTATTCAGAATATAAATTACCATTCTGGGGAAGGACCAAGTAGGAAAAGCTGAATAAAAAGATAGTTAAGTGACTTTCACTGAAAGGATAAATATAACTCAGACCCTCTTCACTTGCTTAGTAAGTATTGAGGGTCCCAATTTTTTTTTAGTTATGTGGGTTATACCTATCAATGTTTACTATACTAAAAATTAAAACTGAGAAATGTTACAAGTATTGATTATTTCTTTAAAATTAGTAATACGTGTTCACATAGATAGCAATTTTATGAAAAATAACCATATTTTTCAAAATAATTTTTCAAAAATTTGAGAACTTTGTAATTGTATTACATTTTTAATATGTGGCTTAATAGAAGACAGCTGGATTTTCGTATTTACTTCTGCATTTAATCTATTATAATAGGTCAGTTCATTGAAATTTGTAAAGAAAATCAATCTCACATAGATATGTATTTTGTCCTCATTCCAGAACAGAGTAGAACTTCCCCATAGGGTTTCCAAGGAATGGCTGGTAGATTCAAATTACCAACTTTTTGGTTAGCAGCCGAGCTCTTAACCGCTGTGCCACCAGGCTTCTCGATTGTAATAGTATCACATAATTTGAAGGAACTTAAGCCTTTGCTTTATATCCATAACTTTTTATAAGAGGAAATCGAGGTCAAAGCAGGTGACTTTTTGAAGAACATACAGTTTGTAATAGAGCTAGGACTCAAGGTCACATATCCTAGTATTTTTCCAGGGCTCTTTCCATAATAGCACTAATAGCCAGAGATCAGCATAGACTGTTCCTTATCCATCTAATTCATAAATAACATAATTTTCAAACTAGAAAACAGCCTATCCTCCTAGAATTTTTCCTATTTACCTCACAAAATTAGAGGACATTTTTCAATCCTGCAAACGAAATTGATTTCTGATCCCAAATTAGCCTCTACCATTTTTATCTATTTCCTTGCTTCCAATAAAGAATGATAAACTTACCTACAGTATTAGTGCACTTCCCTAGTGAGCATTAATTCCATCATCATTTCCAGAGCCCAAACTTCTTGCACATTTTTCCCATTTTTTTCTAGAATCACTGAAGTCTCTGATATTATTGGAAGCAATATTGAAATATTGTTGTAAGCACACACAATCTTGGTGTGCACAATGATTGATCATTTACATGATATCCAGTCACAAGGTAACAGAACAGAAGAAAGCAGTAGAGCATAAAGAACTAATTTAGTAACTACATCAATACTGAAAGCAATTCCTATTTATGCTGCTTACCATGTGGCAGAGAGTGAGCGAAATACTTAAAAATTATATAATTTGTTTCTCATAATAATCTAATGATTTCTTCCTCTCTTTTTTTTTTTAGATGAGCAGACTGAAACAAATAGAAGGATATTTCTGCAAATCATTACAAGAGAAGTACATTTCTGTTAAATGTGCAAATCAAAACCAGGACCATGACTCTGACTTCAGAGCCAAGTCACTTTACCACCACGCTAAATAGATTTCTAAAAGGAAAATGAATATTTTAATTTCTTTAATAATTTAATATGTGTTCACCTTATTTGTCATACTTATCCATTTTTCAGTGAGTTGATACTGATCTCCTTAGTGATTGTCTATTTAAAACTACAGGTGGCTCCATTTTGTTTCTGTATCACCACTGGGGGAAAAACGGCTCCCGCACTCTAGACATATTTCAATATTTAAACTCAGTGAAATAATTGAGATGATAGAATGTCAGAAAAAGTATATTAATGAACAGTTCTTGTTTTAGTTTTTAAATAGTGTGATGGTTTAGTCAGGTTAGAAACAGTAAGCTTCAGATAAAAAGATGAAAGTGGATAATAGATTGGAACACGGAAAACATTCATTTGGGGAATTAATTTAAGATGTTGAAAACATAATTACTGCCTGATTGAAATGCATTTTTTTATCTTATGGACATTTATTTTTAATTTCTTAATTTCAGTGCTCATTACACTCTGATAATACTCTCTTTCTGGAGGAAATAAGTTCTGAAGTGCCTTGTATTGTGTTCAGTGTATTCTATACAGAAATTAGATTTGACATGTACTTGAATCCATTGTACTTTATTTCTCTTGAGTTTCTAGTTTAAGTTGATTGTATTTGTAAGGAATTAAAAAAAAGAAAAAAAAAGGAAAGACACTTAATTGAAAATCAGTCCCTGATGATGAGAGCTCCTTTAAAGTGTCTTTTCTACTGGGAAAGCTTTACTTTTAATGAAATTACCAATGTGCCATGCGAATCACAGGAAAAATGGAACACATACACCAGCAATTCATAGCTATCTTAGAGGAATTTCTTCTTGACTCTTAATGCTGGCCTCCAAGAATAATTAACTTATTTATTAAGCATTTTATAGGCAAATTAATTTACTAGACATTAGAGAGGGCATAAATATAAGGGCAAACTTCTGCCTTCTGTGATCGAACTTTTCCATAGCCTACACTTCCATATGTTACACATCTAAAATGCCTTTCATTTGCAGGCTCTAAACTTCCTACTTCAGCTGAGAAAGGAACCGTTTGAGCAATGGCATCCTGTTGTCGCCTGACAGCTGATTCACTTTCATACATTTGACTTTCGTATGCATTATTAGGAATTATACGTGGGTAGTTGTGTATATACACACAGAAAGTGGTATGTAAGGCAGTCCATGAAGATAAGTGTTATTGGTATCAAGAACTGAATATAGTAATGAGGACTAAAAGCTGAAGTGTCAAGGAAATGATCTGAAAAGCTGGTAAGCTGACCTTGTTCAGGACTGAGGAAGTGAAAGACTTTCTTGGAAGAACATATGACATAAATAAAATCATGAAAATATATTCAGAAAAGAGAGAGAAGACGAGGTTGAAAGGTGGGGAAAACAAAGGAAAGCCAAGTCTATTACTTTTTCATAATAAAAAAGTAGATTCAGATTTAATATATTTTTTGTTATCATCAGTGCAATATTGTATTAGTAAAAAAAGAAAAATCACCAACTATATAAAGCTATAAAAAGGAAGGGAAGGTTACGTTTAAGCCTATTCCTTGTGGTTAATCACTTTTGATATTTTGGAGTATATATCCTATTTGACCTATATTGTCTTCCATGTGGAACTAGGATTGGTATTTTAATAAAAAAAAAAGAAACACTAATGTGGAGAACTAGAACTTGAGATACTTTATTATCCCCCTGAAGCCAAGGAGCCACATGGGAGGCACTAGGGAGATAACTTAAGCCTACATCAAGCATGTTTATTTTTCCTGAAGACATACATTGATCTCAAAAAGCCTCCCTTCTTTCACAAAATTCTCATCATTTAGCTGCCTTCCATAGGCATTTAATGGTGGGAAGATAAGGGGCAGGTGAGAAGTGGGGCAAATCAACAAACTCTGCCACAAATCTATCAGTAAAATTCTGAAGTATGTTTGTGATTTCTTGGCATTTTGTCATCTTTCTTGCTTAAACATAAGTATTGGATGATTCAGACTTTAACTGACACTTCATAATTCCTCACTCCTTGTCAGATAGATTTAAGTTATTATATGATTTCATGTATCAGATAGGGGAAAATTCTAAAGTTTTTCAAGGCCATAGGAAAATGAAAGTCATAAATACACAATTTTGTTTAGTAGATACAATGACAAGATAATATTACCCTACGCAGCTGTGTGTAAAAGCCCAAGAAAACACACTTGCATACACTCACAAAAAAATGCACACACATGTTTTAGATCACACACCATATAAAGTTTTACATCTTGCTTGTTTGATTTTTCAGTTCAGTAACTATACTTTATGTCATACTTTAAAATAATCCTAAACTCTATTTTATGGATTTAAAATAGCTTATTTTGGTAATTCCAGTAAATATTTACATACATCTTATATTTTCATATTATAAATATCATTTCAACAAACACAATTGTGCATTGCAATTTTGAACTCATAATTTTTCTAAGATAAATTGTTAGAAATAAATTCATTATGTCAAAGTATTACATTACTTTAAGGTTTTGAAATACATTATAGATCTAATCTTCATAAAAGTTATCAAGTTATCATCCAACCAATATATGTGAAAATAAAATTTTCTTACATCCTTATCAAGAATGGGTATTATATTATTATTTTTTATACTTTTGCTTATCTGAAAAGAAATGTTTCAGTATCAGTTTAAACATTATTTATTTGCTTTTTATAGCATTATTTACACTAGTTATCAATTTGAAGAATCTTAAAGGTCTAACAAGAATGGAACAGATATATAATTTTTTTTTATTGGGCTTTAGGTGAAGGTTTACAGAACAAATAGTTTCTCATTACACAGTCAGTACGCATATTGTTTTATGACATTGGTTAACAAACCCACAGCATGTCAACACTCTCCCTTCTCAACCTTGGAGAACCTTTTTTCTTTTTTCGTGAAAATATACATACCCAAAGATACACCATTTCAAAAATTTCTACATGTACAATTCAGTGACATCGATTACATTCTTCTAGTTGTGCTGCTATTCTCACCATCCCTTTCCAAATTATTCCATCACCATTATCTTCAACTCACTGCCCCCTAGGCTTCCCATCACACCTTTTGAGTTGCTGTTGTCAATTTGATCTCACATAATTTTTTTTTTTTTTGTACTTTAAAAAAGGTGTACAGAATAGTTTCTTATTAAACAGGTAGTACACATATTGCCCTATGACGATGGTTAACAAACTCATGACATGTCAACACTGTCCTTTGTCAACCTTGGGTTCCCTATCACCAGCTCTCCTGTCCCCTCCTGCCTTCTAGTCATTGTCTCTGGACTGCTGTGCCTCATTAGTCCCATTTTGTTTTATGCGGCTGTCCAATCCCCAGCTGAACAGTGCACCTAGGGAGTGACTTCACCACTGAGTTAAAAGGGTGTCTGGGGGCCAAATTCAGGGTTTCTCCAGGCTCGGTCAGGCCAGTAAAGCTGGCCTTTTTTGTGTGGGTGATAGAATTTTGTTCTACATCCTTCTCCAGCTCTGTCCAGGACCCTCTGTTCTGATCCCGGTCAGAGCAGTCAGTGGTGGTAACCAGGCACCATCTAGCTGTACTGGACTCAGTCTGGTGGGAGCCTTGGTAGCTGTGGTCCATTAGTCCTTTGGACTAATCTTTTCCTTGTATCCTGTTCTCTTCATTCTCCCTTGCTCCCGAAGGGGTGAGACCAATGGAGTATCTTAGATGGTTGCTCATAGGCTTTTAAGCCCCCAGACACTACTCACCAAGATAGAATGTAGAACACTGTCTTTAGAAAGTGTGTTATTGCAACTGAGCTAGATGTTCCCCGAGACCATCCATTCAGTCCCTCAGGGAGTTTGGATGTGTCTATGGAGCTTCCATGACCTTTTCTTGTACAAGCTGTACTGGCTTCCCCGGTATTGGGTACTGTCTTACCCTTCACCAAAGTTACCACTTATCTCTTGTCTATTTAGTATTCCCCCACCCCCACCATCCCTCGTAACCAGTAAAGATTTTTACTTTTTGTGTGTAAACTTTTTCATGAGTTTTTACAGTAGAGGTCTTATACAATATTTGCCCTTTTGTGATTGACTTATTTCAATTAGCATAATGTCCTCCTTTTTCATCCATATTATGAGTTGCTTCACAGATTCATCATTGTTCTTTATCGTTGCATAATACTCCATTGTATGTATGTACCATAGTTTGTTTATCCATTCATCTGTGATGGGCATCTAGGTTGTTTCCATCTTTTTTGCTATTGTGAACAATCCCGCAATGAACATGGGTGTGCATATGTGTATTCGTGTGAAGGCTCTTATTTCTCTAGGATATATTCCTAGGAGTGGGATTGCTGGACAGTATGGTATTTCTATTTCTAGCTTTCTAGGGAAGCGCCATATCATTTTCCAAAATGGTTGTATCATTATGCAGTCCCACCCTGCCAGCCATGCATAAGAGTACCAATCTCCCCGAAGCCTCTCCAACATTTGATATTTCCAGTGTTTTTGACTCATGCCAGTAATCCCAGGGAGAGATGGTATCTCATTGTGGTTTTAATTTGCATTTCTCTAATAGCTAGTGATCCTGAGCATTTCCTCCTGTGTCTGTTGGCCATTTGAATGTCTTCTTTGATGAAGTGTCTGTTCATTTCCTTTGCCCATTTTTAATTGTAGTTTTTGTCTTTTTGTTGCAAAGGTGTTGGATTTTCTTGTAGATTATACAGATTAGACCTTTGTCTGACTTGTAATGCTCCCCAATTTTTTCCCAGTCTGTAGGTTCTCTTTTTACTCTTTTGGTGAAGTCTTTGGAAGAGCAAAGATGTTTGATTTTTAGAAGATCCCAGTTATCTAGTTTATCTTTTGGAGTTTGTGTGTTGTTGGTTATGGTTTGTATCCTGTTAATGCCGTGTATTAGGGCCTCTAGCATTTATCCTATTTTTGCTTTTATGAACTTTGTAGTTTTTAGCTTTATATTTAGGTCTTTGATCCATTTTGAATTAGTTTTTGTATATGGTGTGAGATATGAGTCCTGTTTCATTATTTTGCAGATGGATATCCAGTTTTGCCAGCACCACTTGTTAAAAAGACTGTCTTTTCCCAATTTTATGGACTTTGAGCCATTTGCCAAAGATCAGGAGACCATAGGTGGATGGATTTACATCTGGGTTCTCAATTCTGTTCAACTGGTCAAAGTGTCTCTCCTTATACCAGTACCAGACTGTTTTGACTACCATACCTGTATAGTAAGTTCTGAGGTCAGGCAGTGTGAGTCTTCCTACTATATTCTTCTTCTTCAATAGTGCTTTACTTATTCAAAGCTTATTCTCTTTTCATATAAAGGTGATGATTAGTTTTTCCATCTCCTTAAAGAATGTTTGGTATTTGGATCGGGATTGCATTGTATTTGTAAATTGCTTTGGGTAGAATTGTCATTTTCTCTACGTTGAGTCTACCTATCCATGAGCATGGTATATTTTTCCATTTATGTAAATCCCTTTGAGTTTCTTGCAGTAGTGTTTTGTAGTTTTCTTTGTATAGGTCTTTTACATCCCTGGTTGTATTTAATCCTAAGTATTTCATTTTTTTAGGAGCTATTGTAAACGGTATTGTTTTCCTGATGTCCTTTTCATTGTTCTCTTTATTGGTGTATAGGAATCCAACTGATTTTTGTATGTTTATCGTGTATCCTGCTACTCTGCTGAGTCTTACTGTTAGTTCTAGTAGTTTTCTCATGGAGTCTTTAGGGTTTTCTATGTATAGTATCATATCATCTGCAAACAGGGACAGTTTAATTGCTTCATTACTATTTGGATGCCCTTTATTTCTTTTTCTTGCCTTATTGCTCTAGCTAGAACCTCCAGCACAATGTTAAACAGAAGTGGACATAAAGGGCATCCTTGTCTTGTTCCTGTTTGCAAGGGGAATATTTTCAGCCTCTCTCCATTAAGAATGACATTGGCTGTTGGTTTTGCCCTTTATTATTTTGAGAAATTTCCCTTCTATACATATTTTATTGAGAGTTTTTATCAGGAATGGGTGTTGAACTTTGTCAAATGCCTTTTCTGTGTCCATTGAGATGATCATGTGACTCTTTTCTTTCCCTTTATTTATGTGTTGGATTACGTTGATTGATTTTCTAACGTTCAACCATCCTTGCATACTGGTATGAATCCTACTTGGTCATGGTGTATTATTATTTTGATATGATGCTGAATTCTATTGGCTAGAATTTTGTTGAGAATTTTTGCATGTATATTCCTGAGAGATATTGGTCTGTAATTTCCTTTTTTTGTGGCATCTTTGCCTTGTTTTGGTATCAGGGTTATAATGGCCTCATAGAATGAATTCGGAAGTGTCATTTAGTTTTCTATGTTCTGAAATAGTTTGAGTAGTACTGGTACAAACTCTTCTTTGAATGTTTAATAGAATTCTCCAGTGAAGCCATCTGGGCCAGGGCTTTTTTTTGTTGGGAGTTTTTCTTATTACCTTTCCAATCTCTTCTCTTGTCATGAGTCTGCTCAGATTTTCAACATCACTTTGTGATAGTTTGGGTTGGTAGTGTGTTTCTAGAAATTTATCCATTTCCTCTAGGTTTTCAAATTTGTTGGAGTATAGTTTTTGATAATACTCTGTTATGATCCTTTTTATTTCAGTTGAGTCTGTTGTAATGTCCCCCATTTCATTTCTTATTTGGGTTATTTGTGTCCTCTCCTGTTTTTCTTTTGTCAGTCTGGCCAGTGGTTTGTCGATTTTGTTGATTCTTTCAAAGAACCAACTTTTGGTTTTGTTGATTCTTTCTATTGTTTTTCTGTTCTCTATTTCATTTACTTCTGCTCTGATCTTTATTATTTCCTTTCTTCTGGTGGCTGTGGGGTTTTTTTTGCTGTTCTCTTTCTATTAGTTTGAGTTCTGTAGTTAATGTTTTGATTTTGTCCCTTTCTTCTTTTTTGATGTGTGTATCTATTGTTATAAATTGTCCTCTGAGGACTGCCTTTGCTGTGTCCCAAAGGTTTTGTTATGATGTGATTTCATTCTCGTTTGAGCCAAGGAATTTTTTGATTCCATCTCTGATTTCTTCTGTTACCCAGTGGTTTGTAAGCAAGTTGTTATTCAGTTTCCATGTAATTGTTTTTTTTTTTCTTGCTCTGTCTATTGTTAATTTTTACCTTGATGGTATTGTGGTCTGAGAAGATACTTTGTATTATCTCAAAGTTTTGGATCTTGTTGAGGATTGCTCTGTGGCCTAAGATGTGGTCTATTCTGGAGAATGTTCCATATGCATTGGAAAAGAATGTGTACTTTGCAGGTGTAGGGTGGAGTGTTCTATATATGTCTATGAGGTCAAGTTGGCTGACTGTGCCTTTTAGGTCTTCTGTATCTTTACTGAGTTTCTTTTTAGATGTTCTGTACTTTACCAAAAGAGATGTGTTAAAGCCTCCTACTATTATTGTGGAACTATCAGTTTCTCTTTTCAGTGCTGTTAGAGTTTGTTTTATGTATGTTGGAGCCTTGTCATTGGGTGCGTAGGTGTTTATTATGGTTATGTCTTCATGATAGATCATCCCCTTAATCATTATATAGTCTCCTTTGTCTTTTATGGTGGATTTTGTTTTAAAGTCTATTTTATCAGAGATTAGTGTTGTTACTCCTGCTCTTTTTGGTAGTTGTTTGCTTGATATATTTTTTTTCCAACCTTTGATTTTTAATAAATTTATGCCTTTGTTTCTAAGATATGTCTCTTGTAGAGAGCATATTGGTGGATCCTGTTTTTTTATCCATTCTGTCACTTTCTGTCTCTTTATGAGGCGATTTATATTTAGTGTAATTATTGATAGGTGTGAGTTTATTGCTGTCATTTTGTTGTGCTTTTTGTTTTTTTGTGGTGCTGAATTTTTGTTTCTTCCTCTTACTCTCCTGTGCTGAATTCCTTTTGTTTGTGGATTTTTTTCATTTCTTTTGTTTGTAGGTTTTATTTTTACTGAGACTTTATGTTTTTCCTCTTTGTTTTGATGAGTAGGTTTGTAAACTTTCTTTGTGGTTACTGTGAAATTTACCGTTATCTTTCTAAGTTTGAAGTGGTCTGTTATTACTTGGTATCACCTTGCCTTCCTCTCCATTAGAAGATTCTATACCTACACCTTTTATTCCCTCTTTTATTGTTCTGATGTTATTGTCATTTACAGATTAACCTCTCTGGTTCCCTGTTGTATTTCTTTTGGTTTGGCATAGTCCTTGAGAGTTCATTTCCTAGAATAGTATCTGGCTGGTACAATCCTGCATCCTAGATTCAGCCTGTGAGCTGATGTTGTTTGTTCTCAGATTGAAGGACTCCCTTTAATAATTCTTGTAAGTTTGGTTTGGTTTTTACCTTGTCCCTTAATTTTTGTTTATCTGGAAATTACCTAATTTCACCATCACATTTGAACATGAGTTTTGTAAGATATAGTATTCTTGGCTGGCAATTTTTTTCTTTCAAAGTTTTATATATGTCATCCCATTGCTTTCTTGCCTGCATAGTTGCTGCTGAATAATCTGAGCTTCATCTTATTGTTTCTCCTCTGTATGTGACTTTTTGTTTTTCTCGAGCTACCCTCAGGATTCTTTGTTTCTCTTTCATTTTGGCAAATGTGATTATGAAACCCCTTTGTGATTTCCTTTTGGTGGTCTATCCTATATGAGGTTCGTTGGGCCTCTTGGATGGCCAGCTCTTCATCTTTCAAGGTATTGGGGAAGTTTTCTGTCAGCAGTTCTTCAATGATCCTCTCTGTGTTTTCTGTTTTCTCCCCCTGTTCTGGAACTCCAATCACTCACAAAGTTTTGCTCTTGATTGTATCCCACGTAATTCTTAGGGTCTCTTCGTTTTTCTTAGTTTTTTTTTCTGATTTTTCCTCAAGCAGAATTGTACCCAAGTGTTTGTCTTCAATTCCACTGATCCTGTCCTCCACCATTTCAAACCTTCTCCTCAGCCCTTCTATAACACTGTCCATTTCTGAAATCTCTTTATCTTTTGCATTTCTAATTGTTGTTTTTGTATGATTTCTAGCTGTAAATTTATCATGGTATTTTTTTCCTGCATTATTTTCCTGAATTATTCCTTTTTTTGGTCTGTATTTTCCATGAATTTGTCTGCATTTTCCATGAATTTGTCTATTTTTTCCTCAGTTATGTCTGCTTTTGCTTCAACTCTTGGATAGCTCTAAATATTAGAGACTTGAATTCCCTATCTGGTAGTTCTAGTGCCTTTTTTCTACTGAAAGTTTATCAGGTGTTTTATTTTGGATACCTACTGGAACCATCCTGTCCTGTTTTTGTAAATGTTTTGATAATGTCTGCTGTTTTTGGGGTATTCGGTGGTTATTTTCCTCGTTTATTGATTGTAGATTTGTTTGTGTCATCCTGTTTTTTTTTTGTTTTTTTTTTTTTTATTTGGCTATGTCTAGCAGGCGGTCTGTGTGTTCTTTGTTGTTGCTCGTCTTTGGGCATGATAATTTTTGCCTCCTTCTCCAACTGACAGGATGAGTCATTCAGATATCATACAGCAGGACAGGTCTAGCTGAAGAGGAGTTGCTGGGATGGGTGGTTTGTAGCACTCACTTCTGCCATCAGGGCGGGCCAGTAATCAGTGCAGGTCAGGTTCTGGTAGGCCATGCCTGGGCTGATTGATGGTGTGATGTTCAGCATATGGTGCAGTTAGGCAGGATGGAGGGGGGGCAACTGTGATGTGTGGGGCTAAGATGGGTATGGAAGAGAGCAGTGAGGAACGGAAGTAAAAAACATACAAACAAAAAAGAGTGCTATGGGAGCTTGCCATTAGAGTGGAGAGATGAGAGACTATGAAATGGAGAAAAAAAGGAAAAGAAAAAAAAATGAATACATAAAAATTAGAAAGAAAGAAAAAAGGCAAAACTCTGGGGGATCCCTCCAGCGTGGCTGTGAGGTCTGGGAAAGTTGCCTCCATGCTGTGAAGTACACCCTGGCTAGAAGGGGTTAAGGTGTCACTCAGCACCAGGTATTCAGGGAACAGGAAGAGAAGGAAAGTATAGAGAGATGAGAAACTGAGTAATGAGTAAAGACAAAAAGGGAAAAAGAGAGAAAACAAAACAAGCAAAATAATTTTAAAAAAAGAACAAGAAAAACCCCCCAAGAAAAACAGGAAAAAAAAAAAAAAGGCCAAAAAACAAGAAAAAAAAAATGCCCTTGGGGATCCCTCTGCGTGTCTGTGCAAATTGAGGGGGCATGTCCCAAGCTGTGCAGTACCGCCCAGCAAGAACAGGCTCCCAATTTGAGAAAAGAAAAAGAAAACAAACAAACCATTCAAAACAAATGAAAAAAAAAAAAAAAAAGACTTGGAATCCCCGAAGTGTGGCAGCATGGGCCGGGAACCAATTTCACATTCGAGGAGCATTTCACAGCCTTTCATGAAGAAGCAAAGATGACACAAAAAGCCACGTATTTGACAGCAAGGAGGGGGAGATGGTGAGAGGTAAGGAAGAAATCTAAAGAATTGGAAAAAAGCAACAGCAGCAGCCGACAAACAGCACTTAGGGAGTCGGCCAGTGCGGGCGGGTGGAATCCAAGTGACACCGGAGTGAAGGTGGTGTTTCCCAGCCAAAAGACTGGCCGCAGGAAGCAGAGCAGGCCAAGTGGTGATAAAGAAGGGTTGGGGGTGGGAAAGCATATATCCTGTTTACCGGTTGTTCTGTCTCCTGCTGGAAGCTCCATGAAGCTGCTTTCTCGTACCCCTGTTTGCTTATCTTTGATAGGAGTCCAAGATGGCAGAACTGTGCTGCATTAGGTGATAGGGGACCTCTGCATGTATCTCTCCTTGCTCTCTGTTCTCTGCCAGTTTCTTATTCTATTCAGTGCTTGGCTGAGTACTTTATCTCTTCATTTGATGCTTAGGGTTTCAGGATTGCCATTTTCTCTATTTGGTTTAGTTTTTCAGACCTTTGCTGTGGAGGGACAGTGTGGTGCTTCTGCCTATAGTGCCAAGTTGCCCAGAAGTTGAGTTATATAATTTTTGGTTCATGCATAAAATGAAATATTATATAATCATTAAAAATTATGTCTTTGAAGCATATTGAAGGCTAGTGAAATATCTCACAGTAAGGGATTGAAGATTATTCAAGTCATCATCAATAGATAAATGAATATTTACATTTGCATCAACAACTGCATCTATGAAGGAAATGCACACATTTACTAGCTAGATAACAAGATTACAGGTAATTTTTACTTCTATTTTATACTTACTGTAGTTTCAAATTTTCTTCAATAGATAAAATCACTTGTAAAATAAGAAAAATTAACATGAATTGTTGATATATAGATTATGTTCAGTTTATCTTTCCACTTTGGAAAGTAATACTTAATACATTATTTAGTGGCATGTGTTTATGAGATTTAATTGCCATTCTGAATATTCACATTTTATTTTAAGCCTGTTTAACTTCTATTCATATATATAGATATTTTATGTCCTCTTCTGTGAATTGTTTTTATAAGTTTTTTGCCTTTTTTTCCTATTATGCTGTGTGTGTTGTTTATTTTCAAAGACTTCTGAAATAGGAAAGATAATAATTTTTCTTTTTTTTATTTGTCTAAGTTTGTTGTTTGCCTTTTAATTCCTCATGACATTAAAACTCAATCTGTAACACTATATAGATCTTAGAACTATTTGTGAGCATATCCATTTGTCTCCCTTTTGTTTTCCCTGGGAGGAGGAAGAGGGCTGGGAGAGGGCACATTTTCCAGATCACTGTGTCATATGGCTTCCTGCTGGGCTTGGAGATATTAGTCATTGGTTGGAGAATGAAGGTTGTGTGGAAAGGAGAAACGAGGGTATTTCTTCACCACCCTCTCGGCCTCCAGGAGCATCTCCAGCAATGACTGAATTTCCATTGTGTCTCCAGGTCTTACTGGGCCACCCTATGTTGATTCAGCTTCTTCTAGAGGACCTCAGCCCTTGGGCTCCAGTATCACTTCCTCTTCTAGTCTCGGGGTGACAAGGACTCCATGCAGTAGAGAGTCTGCATTTCTATTCTGTCTTTTATGGAATCTCAGCTCTCCCATCACTGTAGAATCTGAATTAATTTGTCTTTGTTGTATTTATTTAAGTTGGTTTCTGTTTTCCTAGTTGGGCCCTGACTGATACATTATTGGTGGCATAGGCATAGTTAGATACTTTCAGGTACAACATTTAATTTAATTCTCAAAAACCTGTAAAATGTGCCCTGTTGGTGCTGTGGTTAAAATGCTCGGCTATTAACCCAAATGTTGGCAGTTAGAACCCACTAACCACTCTGCAGGAGAAATATATGGCAGTCTGCTTCCATAAAGATTTACAGTCTTGGAAACCCTGTGAGGCAGTTCTACTCTGTCCTATAGGGTCTCTATGAGTATGCGTTGACTCCATGGCAGTGGGATTTGGTTTGGTGTTTGGTTAACCCAGTTATTAAAAAAAACAAACAAACAGAAAAAAAAACACAGTTATACAGATGAAACAACTGAAACAAATTAAGTGATTTCTTTAAGGTACATGGTTAAGGAATAAGAGGCTCGTAATTGGATACCTGGTCCTCATTGTTCTAAGACACACACACACTAAGCCTACAAAGGCGAGCTGTCCCAGATTGTTGAGACTTATGTGCCAGGTTTGAGGATATTTGAGTGTTCTTCAGAAATGAGAACCGTTGTTTACATTTGTTTGTTGCTGTTTTTTTTATCTTGTACTTTCTAAGAAGAAATATTTAGGGGAAAAGAAAATGGTGTAATTTTGAACTCTTCCAGCAGACCCAGGTTAAGATTATTGATAATTATCTGGCCATTCATGGAAGATATTTTGCTACTAAATTCTTAATAGTAAAGTATGTTGCTGATGTTAAAGTTTGGCCCTTTGTTTATAAATCAGAATAATGTGTTTCGTTCATTCCATTCAGAAAAATTTGCATTCATCATCATTAGTGTTATCGTGGTTGTTCATCCTAATAATTCCAACAGATCATATTTAGGGCCAAGAAAAATATGCTACTTTTATGAATAATAGGAGCTTTGTGGATGTGCTTGTATGTTTTTATTTTAATAGAAGGGAGCATGCTTTTGCGAGCATTATCAGTGAAAGTGATTCAGTGTTAGAGGAGTGAGGCAGAGAATTCATGTTTAAAATCAAGATAATCATAAGGAAACTTGAAAGTTCACTTAAAACATTTAATTTAGTAAATAGTTCAAGAATACTGAAAACAATAAAGAATAATATAATAACCACCTATGTAAGAAAAATCAGCTAAATCATTATCATTCTCCATATTTAATTTATATTACTTTGTAAATTAAATCATGAAAAACACAATGAAATTTGTGTCTGTATACATCTAGATCCAATTTTCCTTCATTCCGTCTAGATGTAACCATTATTTTAAAATTGATGTTTATAATACTCATGCATATTATAGTTTGACAATATAAAGACATATCAACAATCAACATATACTATGATGCATGTGCAATACCTTACTTAAATCATAGCATTATGTTTATGAAATAAATCTATGTCAATAGATCATTAATTTTAACTTTAGTAGACAATTTGTTTTATTCATGGGCATTCAAGAATTTTTTTTTACCAATTTTTTTTTCTTTTTAAGCAATGTTTCAGTAAACCAGATGGTGCATTTCTGTATGAGCATATGTGCATGAAAACCCCTAGAGCATATACCTAGTAATGGAAATCTCTGACCTAAAGTGAATGTATTTTCAGTGCAGACTGGTATTGCTGAAGGATTACCAGAGTGGTTATACCACACTACCACTGAAGTATATGAAAGTTTTCTTTTCCCTGCCAAATCATCAATTTGGATCACCTTGTTTTGCCAATAGATGGCTTTGAATTGGTGGTTTGGGTTATTTCTATTATCTCTGTTCTGTTCCATTAAATAATTTGTCTATTTTTGTGTAAATTATACAGTTATAATTAATATAAGTGTATATTTACTTATTATTGGTATAGTAAGAATTCTTGACTTTTTCCTTTTATGTTTCAAAAAATTATATGAACAGCTTGTCAAGTTCTTCAACAAACCTATTGAATTTCTATTAGACTTAATTGAGTTCAAAGAATAATTTGAGAAAAATAAGTATATTTATATTACTAAATCTTCACAAGTATATGGGTTTTTTTAGTATTAAAGTGCTTTGTGTGTCTTTAAATAAAGTCTTATAATTTTCTTATTAAAGAATCTATACAGAACTTTCCTATTTTTCATTTACGGGCAGCCCATATATATACATTTTTTTAATTCTTCGCACTTAAAAATGTAGTTTTTCTAACTGTATTTTGTATAGAAACAAAATTTATTTTCAACAAGAGCTAAATTTTATTGTTAGTAATTTCTGTGTGTGGATTTTTTTATTAAGTTGAATCATATGAACTTGCAATGTTTTAAATCAAACTTATTTCTATACAAGAGCAGTTTTATATGATTCATTTACTATGTGTACAATTAAGTCATGTATGAAAGATATGTTTTCTTTCTTCCACTCAAACCTGAACATATCTCTTTACAATTTATTAAGTATGTGTTTTGACTATTGACTTAATTTATACACCATTATAATACATTTAAATTTTATAAGTTATTTTTGAGTCTTTCTTTTAACTTATAATTCTCCAAAAAATTGTCCCTTTCATTTAAAATTTTATGCTGGCTTTTCCATACTTTTTTCACAGTATACTTTTATTATTTGTAAGATCGCTGTTCAGCTACAGTTTGTCTACTTCTTTTACTCCCTTATTTCTTATTTGAACTCTCAGTTTTTATTTATCAAATTTGCTAGAAGTTTGTCTTATTAATTTTTTGAAAATCATTGACTTTTTTACTCTAGTATTATTTTACCTACTGAAGGGTTTTTCATTCTTTATTATTTCTCCTTTCCATTTTCTTTTGATTTTCTCAGTTATTTTTATAATCTCTATGCTTGGATATTTGGTATTATTTTCACTCTTTATCTTTCCTGTTATAAACATGTAGAGCAGACAATTTGCTTGCAAACATAGCTTGAACTTTATTCCTCAAATGTTGATGTGTGATATATTATCATTAAATACTAAGTATTTTCCAAATCCCATTATGTTTCAGTGGAATTATTTAGCATATTCCAAGAGTTATTTTGAAGTGCTTATTTTTGCTTCTTGTTTCCATGGGTACATAATAAAGTATTCATAGGGATATTTTAGTCATCTTCCTTAATAGTTCTATTTAGTTGCATTAAGTCAGAGAACATGATCATCATACACAGGAATTTAGTCAAGGCTAATATATGGTTCTGCAAGACTGATGAACATACACTTCTAGAATTTTTTTATAACTTAATGTACATTTTGTTTGTGCTTTTGTTTTTGATTTTATCACATGTAAAAGTGTTATTACCTTTCTTTTTCTGGTGAAAGAAAAGACTTCATAGTGTTACCTTAAAGTAGAACTTTTATATAGTATTTTTCTCCCACAACATTTATCTGAATCTCATTTGCACATATTTTCAAGTAAAATTAACTTACCTAGAGTTTGTATTTACTAGTAATGTAGGTTAGTTCTGAACTGGGGCAGATTACCCAATAAGAAAGGTAAGTACAGGCTTGTTTGTGCTTACTTACTAATCTGTAGTGAACAATTTCACTCTTTTTTCACCACATCAAGGATTCTGCTTCTATGTATGGCTGGCATCTGTCTCCCTCCCAACCTCACAGCACCTTCCTACAGAATCAAAGCCTCTTTTCAAATTTACAATCTCTGACAGAGATGAAGTACCCAGTAAGCACAGGTAAGCATGGGCTTACCTGTGCTTACTAATCGGTAGAGAACAGTTTTGTAGTTTCAATGATGTGATGAAACTCATATGAAATTGTTCACTACAGATTAGTTAAGTTAGCAAAAGTAAGCCAGTGCTTACCTTGTTTATTGGGTAATCTGCCCCAGCTTGTGGAAGTATTTAATTTCTTATCGCTTAACTAATAAAATTATCTTGTTTTGTCAAAATTTCCACAGTACAAACTGAAATACCAGTTGACTCTTTAGAATCTACAGGAGAAGAGTGTTATGAAGGAACATGTATCACCTCTAAGAACTACTGGGATTCTGTTTTATTATCTTTGAGCAGTAATTACTAAATTATATTTAGGTTCAAGACACTCTATTTAATGTATTCCTGGGGTAATATATGCAATTAAGAGAAACTTTGGCTCATTTAAAAAATAAATGTATTGATTGGCAAGTGTACACAGTAATCTTTAGCACCTTCTTAAAGTTTTGGAGAGGCTTGAAATGAGGTGCAAATGTAAAAACAACAACCCTTCCAGAAAAACAGAAACAAACAAACAGAAGCAAACAAAACACACAGTCAAGTTTTAATTCACTGCTCCTTAATAAATTTCACCTCTGGAGTTTTATCCTGAAAAGCCAAGGAGATGAAATACTGTTCATTGTTGAGCTAGCTATAGCTGGAGAGGGAAAAATAACGACCCCAATCTTTATAAATAATAGCTCTTTACTCAAGAGAGGACATGTAGAATCTACAGAACTGATACTGTAGCTGAAATGGAATAGATTTGTTCTAGCTCAAATGCATTCAGACTCATGCACAAAGACTATCAACTGGCCAGTTCTCAAATCAGGTGTTCATGTTACTATGCACATGAAGTAAGGACTCAAGAATTAACCTGTGGGTACTTACAAAGAAAAACTAAGATGAAATGCATTGGCATTCTTTAACTGGTAAGCACACACAGGTGCCGAGTTTGTGAACCTGGGTATTTACATTCCTTCAAGCAATGAGGAATCTCCTAATTTACATCAATTGCATCTTTTCAAATAAGTAGGATTCTACTTGCATCCTTTAAACCTCTCTATGGTAAAGTTAGCTCAGAAAAGGTTGGTTTTCCTCCACCCCCTGCAGCTGTCTTATTAATTTTTTTTTAATGTAATTGGCAAAGGGAAATTATTATATTTATTTTTGATTGGAAAAAGAATAAATTAGGCATTTTGAGATTATAAAGTAAAGCTTTAAATGAGTTGTGTATCTCATAGAGATTAATCAAGCCTTTCTAATATGCATGGCCCAATCAAAGTTTCTCCTCGGTCTAAATAATTTTAATTAAGCAATTCTACCTTCTGTAGTGGTCATTACCAGGAGATAATTGACTGAATCAGTAATGAAGCCTTCGGTGGATGCTAAACAAACAGCAAGGTTAATTATCTGGCAGTGATGTCTGTTATGGAAGTGCAGTGCTGGCCTTCCAAGTTTTCTAACCCCCTGCAGCACCTCTTAGTAAATTTTAATAATCCTCATTCAAATATATTGTACAACTGCAGGTGCTATGCACCATGCAGGGTCAGATCAAGTGATCAAAACCTTATTTAAATATAATAATGGTGAAATGTTCTTTTAAAATTAGCCTATTTGTTTCAAGCAGTATGCCTCCTTTTTCTTATTTAATTGCTACTTCCACTTTAAATTTCAAAATAATTTCCGAATTCTACTGTTTGGTACCAGCAGAACTCATAGCAAAGAAATGTTTTCTTGGAAACACAGTCAGAAGGTTTATATGATGCAATATAAAATCCCACAGTTTATCTGGTGTTTTTCTATTCACTCAGCTATTGTTTTTCCTCTACTTTCCATCTTGCCAATAAATATATTTGTCCTGGGTTACCTGATGAATCAGATGGTTTTTAAGAAGCACACATTTGCCTTTTGCATTTAATCCCTTTTACATGATTTTCTGTTTTAAAAAATTGATCGGAATTGTGACTTTAATGTTTCTATACAGCAAAAAGGGCATTTGATATTCATATCAAAACAATTCTTTTTTAAAAGAATGAAATATTAATATAAATAACAATAATAATCCTTAGCTGAGATGATTTTATTCTTTGACCTATAGAAACATCAGAAGTCTGTATTCTTTTTGTGATATTTGCTAAGAAAAAGTCTCAGCATAATTCTCTAAACTGTTATTCTAGGCCACTGTTGCCTGTGTTTATAATTTTGCTAATCTCTTTTGGAATTTTAGACATTTCAATTGAATTCCTATATTCTAAACATATTAAAATCTAACTAGAGGATAATTAAATTTTTATTTGGAACTACTGAGGAACTATCATAGACTTCTTTCTTTTTCTTCTTTTCTCTGAATATAAAAGTCAAAGTAATATACTTGCATTGCAGAAATGTAGAACAATAGATAAATAATGATGGAAAACTTATTCATATGGATATTGGTTAAAATAGTATTTTGCTTTAAGTGCCTCTTCTGTGAGACTAAAGTAAGTTAAATCTCAATACCCAACATACTGTAAGTTACAATATGTGCTGATTATTAACCAAGATTACTATTATTATTTCTATCTACAATAAAAGAGTCAAAACACAGTGTGAAGACCTCAGAGGAGATTAGACTGTTTAAATCCATATGTTTTCATGAATTTTGAACTGGTATAAAAATCAAGTAGAAGATATTAATTGCATTAGATTCACTTGTGTCTGGTTTTGGTAATGTTTCCAGTGAAGTCATCTTCTTGATGAACTGAAAGCCAAAGGAAACAGCTTTGCTCATAAAATAAAAATGATGCATAAGACTGTGGGCTTTGGTGGAATCCCTTTAGTAACCAACTCTACATGATACAAATATAGTGTATATTCTCCCTTCCCCCTCCCCCCACTTTTGTGACTTAATGAATATCCTGGACCTTCAAACAAAAAGAAATACAAAAAAACTCCACTAAAAAGATGGTATAGCTAGTTTTGTGAACTAGACATAGGTGAAGAAAAATCTTTATAGTTACAATGGAAAGAATTCCCATGAAATTTAAGACAGAAGATTTTTCTCCTTTTGAGCCTGTTCTCAGGATTTTTTTGGCCAGTAGGCCATATTTACTAATATAATTGAACCAGAAATCTGAGGTAGCAAACAACCAAAATCTCTTCAAGATATCTTGGGTGTTTCCTATCTTTAATGGAACACAAAAATGGTAGAAATCAGGGGAAAAAATACAGGCATTGAAGTCATTGGCTAAATCTCAAGAGTGTAAATAATACTTTAGTTACATTTATTTAAATGTTTCATATTCATAAAATACAAAAATTCCTAAAATTGCATTTTTTATTATTTCTTTAACAAACCTCGTAAGATTTTGCTTTCTTTTTTATGTAAAGGCAATCCCTGGGTTATGAACAAGATCCATTCCTAAGTCTGTCTTTATGTTGAATTTGTATGTAAGTTAGAGCAGGTACATATGGTTCTTATTTAGCTCCAGTTAGTCAAATGTTTGTATTAGTATATAGTATATTTTACTTTTCTGTTTATATAAAACACTTAAGAAACACTTCCAACTACACTGAAACATCTTAAACATAATAATATAGTACATAATAGTAATACAGTAATAATAAAAGTAACTACATACAGTATCGTACTGAAGTTAGAGAGAGAACCTGTGTATGTACACAGTATGGTAAAACAAAACAAAACAAAAATTAAAGAAACAGCTCTTAAAACAGTTTAGATAAAAAAAAAGAAGATCATGATTAAAGGTTAACACTCTCATTCCATCAGTGTCTTACATACTAGAAGGTGCATTCGTGGGGTAGTGTCTTAGGCTGAGTTCTCTAGAGAAGGAAAACCAGTAAAGCATATAAATATATATAGAGAGATTTATATCAAGGAAATGGCTCACACAGTTGTAGAGGCTGGAATATCCAAGTCTGTGGATCAAGATGGAGGTTTCTCCTGATTCACCTAGTCACAGGGGCTGGCAAATCCAAGATCGACAGGGCAGAGAGCAGGGCTCCTGCTCACAGGCTGTGAAGATCGAGGAATCCCAAGGTTGGCAGGTAAGGTGCTAGCTCAAGTCCCAAGAACTGGAGGTCAGATGAATAGGAGCCAGCTGCAGGATCCAGTGTAGGCAAAAGCTAGAACATCTGCTTATATTCAGATACAGGCCACATGCTCAAAGGAACTTCTTTTCAACTGACTGGCTATTCACAGCAGATCCTATCATAGGCGTGACCACATATAAACACTGAGAATCATGATCCATCCAAGTTGACACACAATCTTAACCATCACAGGTAGCATTATGATAACATTAATAATTGGACGATGCTCTAAAGTGCAATAAAAAATTTTTTTTAAATGAAAAAAGGAAAAGAAAAGAAAATTGTCATGGTTTGAATTATGTCTCCCAAAAAATGTGTGTATCAATTTGGCAGTGCCGTGATTCCCAGAATTGTGTGGTTGGACTCCATTTTGTGATTGTAATTTTATGTTAAAGAGGATTAGGGTGGGATTGTAACACCACCCTTACCCAGGTCACATCCCTGATCCAATATAAAGGGAGTTTCCCTAGGGTGTGGCCTGTGCCACGTTTACTTTACAAGAGATAAAAAGAAAGGGAAGCAAGCAGAGAATTGGGGACCTCATACTACCAAGAAAGCAGTGCCAGGAACAGAGCATGTCCTTTGGACAAGGGGTCCCTGCATGGAGAAGCTCCTAGTCCGGGGAAAGACTGATGATGACAAGGACTTTTCTCCAGAGCCAAGAGAGAGAGGAAGCCTTCCCCTGGAGCTGACACCCTGAATTTGGACTTCTAGCCTACTAGACTGTGAGAAAATAAATTTCTCTTTGAGAAAGACATCCACTTGTGCTATTTCTGTTAGAGCAGCACTAGATGACTAAGACAAAAATATAAAATAAATTGTATGCATTCCATAAAAAAAGCAGAGACTGGGATTACAAGAATACACAAGAATAGATAAGCACACGCTCCATAAGCCCTTAGAATGATGATGGCAGACACATTGTGCAGCCTCCGGAATTTCCATTGAACATACATGATGGAATAGGAGGAACAAAGTAGATAGCATCTTAGGACAATAATATTTGGTTGATGCAGAATAAGGTGATGGAAAGATGGCTACTGTTGAAGATGATGGGCCTGGTGTTGGAGAGAATAAACCTGGTATTGGAGGGTCAGTGTTTGATTCTTCTGCTGGAGGGGGTGGGAGTTTACCACTGGATTCAATTTCTTGAAGTAGCTATCAAAGGAGGTTTGTATAGAGATTTTCTTTTTCTTATCATGAATAGCCTTGTAGCAGCTGAGGCCCTCGGTAATCTGTACTGTAGACTTTGGTGAACCTCCTCTCTGTATTAGGATGTTGCTCCTGTAACTTTGCCATATCTGCTTCAATGAGGTGGAAGCCTTCAGCCAACTCTTTCATCGAAAACTTTTTTGGTTCTGTAGTTTTTAGGTCCCGGTCATCTTCTTCAAATGCTATCATCTGCTGTTCTACTTTCAACCTTTACTTTGATGCGTCACCAGCACTTGCATCGAATTTATGCTTTGGAGGCATGGTTACAAGGGTAAATAAGAGGAAAATTTTATCCAAATACAAAGTTACACACTCAACACAGTGTTGACAGCAACGTGATCTGACTTAAAAAGGCGGACTGCATTCTCCTTCCTTGAGCTGACTAACCACTGAAGCCTTGAAATGTTTTCATAAGCGTCACAGAAGTTATTATGAACCATTGTATTTAACTCAAATTTTTATTACAATAGATTTTATGACAGTTTGTTCTTAAGTACAAGTTGTCCATAAGTCGAACGTTCTTAATCCGAAGACTTACGGTATACCTAACATTGCAAATTGTATTTCATTTGTGGTATTTGGAGCTGTGGGCCATCAGCAAATGCCAATTTCATCTGCCATGGTGATAGTTGAGAGTGATATTTGATATATATTAATCAAATTCATCCACACTGATTTTCTGGAACAGTGACAATCTCAAAGATTAGTAAGCTTTTAGAAAAAACATGTTTTTGCAAAGGAATCTCATATTTTTGTATACACCAAAATTAAAAATATTTTGGCTAAAGTGGCAGAACACAATACTTTTTAGAAAATGAACTTCTTAGTTAATTTCTAATTTATTTTGAACATATGCCCTGTCATTCAAAAATAATTTGAGGCATTATATTTTTTATTTTGATTTTCTTCCAAATACATAATGTTGTTATAAATACAACTTCTTACATATTGTTTCTCAAAAAATTTACCTGTATGAAAAGTTATACCAGATTATATACCTCCATCTTCCATGTGACTCATAGAGTTGTCAAACAAGTTAAATTTCAGTTAATAGAAGAATTTTGAAAAAGTTAGAAATGGACTTAACCATCTACATACATACATTTCTATATACCTCAACAAAAGCAATTCAGGAATAAGTAACTTAGCAAACATGTTGAAGATCAGCTCGACAATGCAAGTTTCCAAAATTTATTCACCTCGAAAATGAAGTAGAATTTACCCATAAATAACCAGATACAATTTACTTTCATGATTTAAAATACCAATAATTTTTAAAAGACTCTAATTTAATAAGGATATAGGGATTCCCACTACACAAATCAAACTAACAAAATCTGAAGTGCAGAAAATCTCATTTTACACGATAAAAAACCATGGAGAACACAAATTTTCTGATACCCATCTGAATAAATCCCCAGCTCCATCCTGGGTCATATGTGGTTCTGGAGAAGCTTCCCACAGGCATTCTTGCTGTGAAGAGTAGCAAGTAAGTTTCTCTAGCCAAAATCAGGGCTAACTGTAATTTCTTCAGAATAACTTCAAGGAAGAGAGAGAAATGCTCAACAATTAGCACTAAAATAGACAACAGAAAAAAGATGGAGAATGAAGGAAATGAAGAGACTTCAAACCGGCTTACCTCGATGGGGTTAATTATAGATACTAGGCTTTGACCAGACACATTTCCTCTTAAAATCACATAAGCTATTTAGAAGCCTGCATATTTGTTAACATTTCATTAAGACAGTGTTCTGCTATGAAAAATAAGCTTCTGTTAAACCAGGTGAATTAAAGTGCAGAAACTCATCTAATATTTTTGATCAAAACAAGCAACAAAACAGAAAAGGAAACGAATTAAAAAAAAAAAAAAACTTTGGAAAGAAAGTTATGAAGTCAAACTGCCCATATTCATGGACATTAAGGGGTAATGGCTGAAACCTCATGGCTCTTTTGCTATGCAAATGCCTATTTTAACCTGTGACACCCAAACCAGAATTTTACTAGATGCTCAAATCGAACTGACCTGCCTGTATAGGCCACAGCTCCAGGCACACTTGTACACACACACACATACACATGCACACACACACACACACGCACACACTTTCTCTCATATACACAAGCATACACACTAAAAAATTCAAAAGCATTTTTTCCAAATGACTGCATTCCTTTAGGCTTCAAGACAGATATCTGCTGGAAAAATGTGGCTGGTTTTCATTCTAAGGGAATGAGTAAACCTACTCAAAGCATATATATGTGTGTGTGTGTATATATATATATATAATGTATTAAGATATTTTTCCCCTTGCTCTGAAGATAGAAAGAAAGAAAATACCTTCAATGATCTCCAAATGCAATATACTAAAAACGATACAATTTATATTTTTACATATGTCTTCGAGTCTTTCAGCCATTTCAAATATATTTGGCATCTCTAGTGGACTGAATTTGGGAAGAGAATCGGAATCATATGTTTGGTTTGATTCCAAAGTTTTACATTAGATCCACCGCCTTGCTGAGTTATTTGAAAGTTTACTTTTTCCTGAATTCAACAAAGGGGATAAAGAGCCTAGAAGAAATTATTTCAGTATTACACAAAACAAACAAAAATTTGGAAAAAAAAAAAAATTTCAAAGCCAAATGCAGGCATTCACTACTAACAAAAAAAATGTGTCTTTTTTTGTTTGTTTTGGTTAGTTGCCATAGATGCAAGAAAATTTCAGTGTATCCTTCACTCCATTATTTCTCTGTGTAAAAATTACCTTATATTTTCCCCTGCTCTATATTATTTGTAATACTTAACCAGAGTAACAATCATAAATATGCAAAATGAAGAATTGGTATTTATCTAAATTAAAACCTGGTAAACTGATAACATTAACTATAGCTTTCGTTACACTTTGTCTCTTTGTTCTGACTAATCATGATCTGGCATTATAGATAGTCCCAATTGTTACAACTCATATAGTTTGGAAAGCATGATGTAAACCAACTTACCTTAACTCAAAAATGTATTTGTTTACACGTATTTATTTGAGCATCTCATGTATTAAATTCATCTCTAAATATTTCTGGGATACCTACTATGTGTCAGTAGTTGGTGATATAAAAATTGTTGAAATAGCTACTCTCACATATATAGAGTAGGGAAAACTGAAAAGGACACCTAGTGTTAAAAAAAGTATGAGAATTGTTTAAATCAGAGTATGCTTAGGAGTTGTATAGAAATGTAGCTAATTGAGCATGGCAGTAGTGGGTGAGGAGAAGCTAGACACAATTTTCTTACTGAAGAAGTTTACATCTGCCTGAGGTTTCAGAAAGCAGAAGGTGACCTGTGGGAGTGTGGTTAAAGGCATTTACGCAAATTGCACTACCTATGCAATTTCACAAGGGTATAAAATAAAAGAGAATGTTCCAGGAACTGCAAGTAAGTTGATATGACTGGTACATAAGTAAGGTGTAGAGAATGTATTGGGGTAAAAATGGAGAGGTATAGAGGGGTCAGATCATTGAAAGTCTTATATGTGACACTAAGGAGTTTCGAGTTTATCATAAAATATGCCACATTCTTCTTTTATCCTACAAGCCCAGGAGATGTAGCTGCTTACTGTTGTTGCATATTTGTGGATTGGCTCACTGTCTTCTTGGTTTTTCAGCTTCCTCATGCCTATATGCAAGAGTATTTCTAAGGCTACACTGTGCAGTACAGGAGTCTCTGATCACATGTGGGTATAGAGCATTTGAAATATGGTTGGTCCTAGGTGGGATGTGCTGTAAGTGTAAAATGGACGGCCTATTTTGAAGACAGTACAAAAAATAATGTAAAATGTCTCATAAATAATTTTATATTAAATACATGTTGAAATGATACTATTTTACATATAGTGAGTTAAAATGCATTATTAAAATTTATATCACCTCTTATTTTTTGCTTTTTTAAATGTGGCTGCTAGAAATCTAATTTCTATATGGTGCTTGCATTATATTCCTATTGGATAAAATTGTTCTCCCCATTGCCATCAAGTCGATTCCAACCCATAGCGACCCTATAGGACAGGCAGAACTGCCCCATAGGGTTTACAAAGCTGTAAATCTTTATGGAAGCAGACTGCCACATCTTTCTCCCATGGAGCAGCTGGTGGGTTTGAACCACTACCCTTTGGGTTAGCAGCCTAGCACTTAACCACTTGTGCCACCAGGGCTCCTCAAAATTGCTCTATGGCATGTAATTAGGGATGGAATTTCTAAGTCTTGTGTGTATCTGTATCTCTATCTTTACCAGAAAATGCTAAATGGTTTTCCAAAGTGATAGTAACAATTTATAGTCTCACCAGCAGTGACTGAGAGATGTAATTTTCTCATATCCTTTCCGCAGTTACTATTTTCACACTTGTTAATTTTAGTTAATCCAGCAAATGGATACTATACCAATGCATTTACTAACTCATCATTGGATACATTTTCATATGTTTGTTAATTTACATTTTTTGCAAGGACTCTTCTATTAATATACTACATTTCTACAAATATTGATAAGTGATTAGTAGATCATAGAGCCCTCCAGATGAAAGATTCTATTTACACTTCCAGTTTTGATATGTGATTATATTTTTAAATACAAATACCTGATGGGTTTCCCAAAACATTAAACACAAATATTCCAGCAGCATGAAAATGGGAAAAATTAATGTTTATCACCTTGTTATTCAAATTTATATAGTTTCATATATACATTGGACCAGATTATGTACTACAGTCTAAATATATTTGAAACAAGGCCTTATGTTTGTATTTTTAAAGAAGAATGTTAATCCTTTTACTGATTCAAGTGTAATGAATCAGTTCCTCTCCACTGCCAAAGCTTTAAAACATACCTTTATGGTCAGAGTTCTATTTCACCTGTTTCCAGGCTTTAGAGACAGGGAGCAGATGTTTGTTGGAGAGCTTGTTTTATAGCAAATCTTTGTTCCAAAGTGCTGAATATCTTATGAGAAAAACAGAACAATTTGGATATATTTACAATTG
Organism: Trichechus manatus latirostris; assembly: GCF_000243295.1. Taxonomy (NCBI): domain Eukaryota; kingdom Metazoa; phylum Chordata; class Mammalia; order Sirenia; family Trichechidae; genus Trichechus; species Trichechus manatus. The sequence continues at coordinate 4,860,433 of NW_004443991.1, read as the reverse complement.
AAAGAAATGCTTACAATTTAAAGCTGTCAGCAAATTACCCTTCACAACCATCATAAATTCAGTTTATGGAAATCACCTTGTGATTGCTTTCCGACTTTTATAATCTCACATCAAACAGAGCACTCAATCCTCTGGTAGAGTCATCGGTAAAGGAGAGGCAAATCCAATCACAGATCGTTTGCTCAGAAACCTACACTCAGTCTCCTGTTGCATGTGATACTCCATTTCTTGGCAAAACATACACAGTTGTCAGTTTTCCTTTTTATGTTGGTAAACATACAAAATACTGGAAAGAGAGTCCTGTTACCTGTTGCCTTCAAGTCGATCCTGACTCATAGAGACCCTATGAGTAGAACTGCACCATAGGAGATTCCAAGGAGCGGCTGGTGGATTCTAACTGCCGAACTTTTGGTTAGTAGCCAAGCTCTTAATCACTGTGCCACCAAGGCTTCTCATTATGAAAGTCTGAGAAAACTTTCAAAGTTATTATCAAACACCCTTAGATAAAACATGACCTAGGAGATAAAATATCATAGACAGAGTGAAATGCAAGTGTTCGTACACACATGAGCCATAAAGAGTGAGTAAATACAAATATTAAAAAAGAATTAATATTTTTCAATTCTAATGTGTGCCAGTTTTAACATTTCTTTTGTTACTTATGAAACTATTTAAACTCTGATGTGAACATTATGATTTTTCACTCTTGTAACTTCTTAAGTTATGCAAGGCACAAAGTAACAAGATAACTGAAATTACAAATTTTAGATTCTCAGTTATACAAATGACAAAAATGCTTCAAAACTAAAAGTATGTGTTTAAAATATTAGACTTTCTATAATGTCTATAAACCAAATGACAGTATTTTATGAGATATGAACTTAGTACTTAAAATAAGCAAACCAGACTAGATGTAACAATCAATATCTCTAGAAAAGAGATGTATTTCTATATGTTTTTTAAGAACCTGTAAAGTCAGAAAATTATGGAACAAGAAATAATCTAAAATATTTGTAACTAAAACTTTGATATAATTTATAGAAACACAATATATACTTTTTATCTACCTCCTCTCTTCTTTGTCGTTGATCAGCCCTTCTGACATACAACATTACGTACTTGACACTGTTATAGATTTCTTGTCTCAAATCTGTGTCTTCCACCAGCCTAAGAGTGCCTGTAGAGAAGGGACTATGCCAAATTCAGCTGACACATACTAGAGACTCAATAAAGTAGAAAATAAAAGCAAAGTAAATGAATAAATGAAGCACCACATTGAAATTCATGTTTCAGGTTCAATTTTAAATCTCTGCATGTTCTTTTATTCTACACATAAATTTTCATAAAGACTTTACTTTTACTCATAGCATGAATATGGCCTTTGAACTGTGGTGTTGGCAAAGAATATTGACTATACCATGGGCTGCCAAAAGAATGAACAAATCTGTCTTGGAAGAAGTACAACCAGAACGCTCCTTAGAAGCAAACATGGCGAGACTACTTTGGACATGTTATCAGGAGGGATCAGTCCCTGGACAAGGACATCATGCTTGGTAAAGCAGAGGGTCAGCGGAAAAGAGGAAGACCCTCTATGAGATGGATTGACACAGTGGCTGCAACAATGGGCTCAAGCATAACAACGATTGTGAGAATGGCGCAGGACCAGGCAGTGTTTCGTTCTGTTGTACATAGGGTCGCTATGAGTCAGAACCAACTCAATGACACCTAACAACAACAACAACAACATGACATGAATAAAGAAACTTTCCACAAGACTTTAGCCGGTTGTCAGAGTTAGAGACACAATATTAAGGGTATTTAAAAAACTTTAGCTTTTAAAAGCGTGAGAAAGTAAGAGAAACTGAATGATATCCTGCAGGACATAACAGCTAAGGAAATACAAGATGCATTGAAAAGAATTCAGGAATAAAGTGACAATACTCATCTTAGATTTGGGAAGAAGGAAATAATGATGTGGATTTGTTCAGTTAGTGGAGAAGATTTGCTACAATGCATCCAAGCAAAAAGATGAATGAGGACAAAAATTCTGATCAGAGTTTGCTCGGTCACTATGAAAGGTACCAGAATGACTGCCTAGTGTTGGTGATGTAAGTTCTGACCTAGATTTTCACCATGCTCTACTACAACAATGGTAACATTCATGTCTTTTTATCTTCCCAAAAGGCAGCTACTAAAAGATGGAAGGAAGTTTCAGAAAAACAGATTCCAGGAGGAGCAGGTAAGGTAAAAAACAAAACAAAACTGTATTAAACCTAAGATAGGATTACAAAATGTGATTTGGAGTTTATTTGAATGCTTGTCTGTGCCATTTTGTCTTTGAATTTGCTTTAACATATCTCATTATATGAATTCCAGATTGTTCTAAAATATATAATAAATAAGAAATGTTCATAATGTGTTTTCCCCCAGTCTTATTTTTACACTTAGTTGCAAATGTATATATTCAGTTAGAAAATTATTTTTCTGTAAGTATTGGGAACCAGTTTCGGTATTAAACCATACCCTATAATAAAGTCACTGCTTGAGTTTCGTCATGTATTTGCTCCTGAGATTCAGGGACTAGCACAAATCCCCCATACTCTGCCCAATGTCATCTTCTTTCTAAAAGTCTAATACCTGATTGTGTTTATCTTCCCAAGCAGAGCATCTCAAGAAAGAAAAAACTGTGATAATTTGGGTAGCTAATTCAGCCTTAGAGCTGTTCTATTGAATACTAAAAAATATTTCAGCAGATCTATCCTGTCCACGGTCACCACCTCCATGAATTTATTTCTAACGCTCAGCACATGTTTGGTAAGATATAGAGAAGAGAAGTAAAACTAATGATTGTATAAAAGCATTCTGGTCCTCAAGTTGGAATCAAAAAAAAAAAAGAAAACATATATATATATTATATATATATATATACACACACACATATATATATATATATATATATTCTTAGTCATCTAGTGCTGCTCTAACAGGAATACCACGAGTGGATGGATTTAGCAAAGAGAAGTTTATTCTCTCACAGTCCAGTCGGCTACAAGTCCAAATTCAGGGCGTCAGCTCCAGGGGAACGCTTTCTCTCTCTGTCAGCTCTGGAGAAGGGTCCTTGTGATGCATCAGTCTTCCTTTGGTCTGGGAGTGTCTCAGCGCAGGAACCTCAGGTCCAAAGGACACGCTCTGCTCCAGGCACTACTTTCTTGGTGGTATGAGGTTCTTGTGTCTCTGCTCACTTCTCTCTTTTATATCTCAAAAGAGATTGCATTAAGACACTATTTAATCTTGTCAACCTCATCAGTATAACCTCATCACAGTGAAAGAATTTACAACACATAAGGAGATCACATATAATCTCATCATAGTAATAGAGTTTGCAACACATAAAGAAATCACATCAGATAACACAATCATACAATACTGGGAATCATGACCTGGCAAAGTTGCTACACACATTTTTTGGGGGACACCATTCAATCCATGATGTGTATATACATATATATATATATATATACACATATATATCCACAGCCATAAATGAAAATTTATTCCTGTGTTTGTATGAGTAATTGCACATAGGATTAGCCAAGATAATTAAAAAATTTTAAACAATTCAGCCAGTTTAATAAATGATTTTCCCTAGAGTCTGTATGTTTTATTAAAGTGTTTCCTAACATTTTTTTTAACTTAATGTATTTAAAAAAAATTTAGAACAGATTTAAATTTACAGGAAATTTGCCAAAATTGTACAAATAGTTCCCATAAACCCCACACCTAGTCTCTAACTATTATTAACATATTAGATTATCATGGTATGTTTGTTAAAATCAGTGAACCTATATTAATACATTATTTTATACTAAATGCAATACTTTATTCAAATTTCATTCTTTTTTGTTTTTTTCCTAATGTTCTTTTTCTGTTCCAGGATCCCATCAAGGATGCCATATTATATTTAGTTGTCATATGCCCTTAAGCTTCTCTTGGTTTTGACAGTTTCTCAGACTTTCCATGTGTTTCATGATCTTGACCATTTTGAGGAGTATTGAACAGGTGTTTTGTAGAATGCCCTCAAATTAGGAATATCTGATGTTTTTCTCATGACTAGACTGGGGTTATGGATTTTTGGGAGGAAGATGATATAGGTAAAATGCTATTCTCATTACACCATATCAAGGTACATAGTATCAATATGACTTAAAACTGTTTACATTAATTTTGGTGAAGATAGTGTTTGTTGGGATTCTCCACTATAAAATTACTTTTTATACCCTCTTTCCACACTGTTCTCTTTAGAAGGAAGTCACTATGTGTCACCTACCATTAAGGGTGGGGATTAAATTCCATCTCTTTTAGGTGAAAATATGAACATAAGTTATTTGGAATTCTTTTGCAAGGAAGAGATGTCTATTATGCATCAGTTACTTATTTATTCAATGATGTATTTATATCGATATGAAATCATGAATATTTATTTTATACTTTGAGTTAGAATCTAGTACTAGTTCATTTAGTTTCTCAAATTGTTCCAGCTTTGTCCGTTCAGAGCTTTTTCAGCTGGTTTCTATGTCCTTTTGACATAACCACATCCTTGTGGTTTGTTTTTTAATACTTTCTTACTTTCTGGCAGAGTAATATGCTCCAGGCTCATCTTGTATATTTCCTTCCCCAATCCTAGAAGCAGCCATTTCTTCAAGGATAATTTATTCATTTTATTGGAATATGATATTAGAAACCAGGAAGAAGGCATTAAGTGTGCTCATTGATACTGGGGTGTCATTGTTTCTAGCCTGTCTCAGCTGAGAAAATAAGGAAATATATGCCCTGCTGGCAAAGTGGTTAAGAGTTCCGCTTCTAACCAAAATGTCAGCAGTTCAAATCTACGAGCCACTCCTTGGAAACCCTATGGGGCAGTTCTACTCTGTCCTGTAGGGTTACTATGAGTTGGAAGCAACTCGATGGCACCTAACAACAACATAATGCATGTACACATTACCGCTACATCTATAGTACTATAATCTCCATTTGTATCCATATTGAGGTAAACCTGAGGTCTAATTGATGTCTCTAACTCTAATCTGTTACCCGTTGGATCATTCTAGTCTCCTTCCCTTGCCTATCCGCTAACTCCCAATCCAAAAGTGAGAAATGTGGCTCCCACTATCCACCACTCATTTGCTGAATTTTTCCATTCCAGTATAAATTTATAGTAGTTTTAAACAGGGCTTAGAACTGGTTCGGCCTGGTTCAGTCACTATAGAGGGAGCGTCACTGGAACAGACACAAATTTTTAAAGATATGGTGAACCAGAAAGATAGCAGGAATGGGAAAAAATTATGGGGCTAAACCTTGCTAGAAACTTAATCTCCCTCTTAGAGAACAAGGGCAGCATACACACTGCATAGTGACCAAATTTCTTGCACTAGAATTTTGGGCACAGTCTGAAGCAGCACTGCCCTGGTCAAAGATGGCAGCACCCTGCTCAAAGATGGCATCGACAGTGCTGCTTTGAATGTATGTCACTCTCCTAATGTCCTGTCAATAATCCAATCTCATGTATCAGGCTCCTGAAAGGGCTCATTATGCCTCTTCCATGTCTCTCATTCCAGGGCTTCAACCTGTAATTTTTCCCATTCTGGGTACTGTGCTGAAACTGTCAAATTGTAAAACTTCAGGTCTGTCCCTTTTTTACTTCATCAGTCATGACTGAACTGGTTTTAACCAGCTCGAAGCCCCAGGTTTAAAATTGTTAACCTATATCCCTATGGGAAACAACTTTATCAACTAGAGTATAGTGCTTAGATACAGTTACTGCTGTCGTTAGTCTTCCAGACTTCATTCTTTTTCAGTTACTTTGGTCGATACTTTTTCTCCTACCCCTTTTGTGAGGTTATTTCATACATTTGTAATACAGTTAGAATCATTTGTTACGATCTACAATCCATCCTGGGATCTTCACTACATCCTAAATGATATATATATATATTTTTTTTTCCACATACATTAAAGTGCACTCTTTCTGCTGTAAAATTCTATGAATTTTGACAACCGCTTAGTGTTGCATATGTATCATTACAGTACCATACAGAACAGTTTCACTGCCCTAAAAAATCTTCTGTGCTTCACTCATTCAAATGCTTTTTTCTCCAAACACCAGGCATTGATTGGTCTGTTCAAAGTCCCTAAAATTTTGCCTTTTCCAGTATGTCATATAAAAGTAATCATACAGTATGTGGCCTTTTCACAACGATCTCTTCACTTAGCATAGCATTTAAAGTTTATTTGTGTTTTAATGTGGCTTGATAGTTTATTTCTTTCTATTATCTAATAGTATTCCATTGTATGGATGTATCACAGTGTCTTTATCCATCACCCGTTGAAGGACATTTTTATTGCTTCCATTTTGAGGAGATTATGAATAAAGCTGCCATAAACATGCATGTGTAGGGTTTTTGTAGGCATAAATCTTCTAATCAGTTAGGTGAAAACTAGGAGCACAATTGATGGATCGTAGGGTAAGATTATTTTTAGGCTGTAAGAAAACATCAAAATATGGTTATGACATTTTTTAAAAAATTGAGGTGTGCTGTTTGTTTCTTATCATTGAGTTTTAAGAATTATTTGTATATTCCAGATACAAGTCTTCTATTATATATACATTTTTCAACTTTTCTTCCCCCCCAGGATGTGACTTGTCTTTATTGTTTTGACAGTATCTTTTGAAGATCAGAACTTTTCAAATTTGTACTCCATCCTATAGGGTCAGTATTGATTTGACTCAACTCAACAGCAATGGGTTTGGTTTGTCGTATTACTTCTATAAATAAGAAAATGCTTTGTTTCTATAATAAGATCATAAATATAAATGATGAAACTTCATGCTTTGAATCATGTGTTATTCAGAAAGTATATGAAGCAGAAATGAATTAAAGCACAATCATTATTGGGCAAATGTATTGAAATTTGGCAGATCAATCAGTGTATCTCAGTGGAGGTGCTACTAGTATCTTGGTTGATACAAGTCTTCATTAGAGAGTACTGTCTCTTGATTACAGAGTTGTATGCCAACCAGGTCTTTACCCTATAAATGTCAGTAGTGGTTTCTATTCATTGTGGCAACTAAATGGTACTATAAACAATACACTATTAATTCTATATATTGGATTAATAAATGTTGCATCTCCAGATAAAGAATATACTTTATTTTCATATATCTATATAACATTTATAAAAATTTATCCTCTACTACGAAAGAAAATTACTCAAAACTTAGAAATAAACAGAAAAGTTACTGGTTCTCTTACAGTAGTTTTGGGCTTTATTTTTATTTTCTGAGCAATTTACATTTCTACAAGGGCAGACTTAAATTTACTGGTTTTGTTTGGTAGGGATACAAATAACCTCAGTGATTATGGTTTATGGGTGCCAGTCCCCACAACTGCATCATTTCCTCACAATTGCATGAGCCATTTCCTTGAAACAAATCTCTCTCTGTATATATCTACTTACGCTTCACTGGTTTTGCTCTTCTAGAGAACCGTAAGACAATAGGTTAACTATAATTCTAATAAGATTTAAATATTAATGGCATGGACTATTAAAAAAATGTAAACTATAAAATTGACTCCAAAATAGATGCATAATATAAAAGAAAAACATAATTGTTTTTGTTCAGGAGATAGAAAAGGGCTATTTAAAAAAAAAGAGTGCTACTTTAGATAAGATAGTGGTCAGGGAAAACCTGTATAAGGTGGTAACATTCAAGCAGAGATCTGAATAAAGTGAGAAAGTGAGTTAGTTATTCAAATACTTGGGTGGCGGGAGACTTACAGGTAGAAACAATAGTAAGTAATGCAATAAGAAATGGAATGACTTGATATATTTAAGAAATAAGAGGGAAACCATTATAGCTTGAGTGAATGAAGAAATAATAGAGAGACAAATATGTCATTACAGGCTTGCAATTTAATGCGATTGTAGTTGCATAAATTACTTATTATAGAATTATCATTAGAAAAATTATTGGGACTAAATAGATACAAATCTTTTAAAATGGTAATTCTTAAACATTTCTAGATTACAGAGAAAATGAAAATCTAACAAAGATAATGCAAATCAAATGGGATACTATAGAAAATATAATTTATTAACAATGATGTGATTATTTTAGCAACTACAAGCTAACAGAAATATTCAAAAAGCTATGGAAATATATTTAAGAGATTCAGAGATTGTTCAAGATTGAGAAGTATATTCATATAATTCATGGGCAGTAATGAGTCAAAGGAAAAATGAACCATCTCAATAGTTCCTGAAAAAGCATTTGATAAAATTTCGAATCATCTTTAAATCTAACAGAAAAAGTCAATAAACTAGGCATATAATAATATTAACTAAAAAGAAGAAAATAAAATTGGCCTTAAACTATCAGTCAGCATTATTTTTAATAGCAGATATGTAGAAATATCTCCACTATGATCAGAAACAAAAGAAAATGTCCACTATGATCACTGACATTTCACATTGCTGGACAATTCTAATCAATATGACACTAAATAGAAATAAAGATTTTACTTTTAGAAAATAAAATCATTATTCTTTACAAACGTTACAATTGCTAAATAATTACTTATAGCTGCATTATGAAAATTTAGTGAGGTGGTTATTAGCAATATAAATAAACAAAAAAAAATTATTCTACCTTACAAGTAAACAACTATCTCTTTGAAAATATAATAGGGAAAAAAGAACCCATCTCAAATAACAAAAAAAAGTTACAGAAATTAGCTTAAGAAGAAATGTACAGATCCACTATGAAAAGTGTTATGACATGTATGGCATAAACAAAGTATTTTATATAGAGAGAAACACAATACCATCATATCAGAAAACTCTCAACCAAAAGATGTCAATTTCCCCCAAATTTTCTAACATGAAATAAAATATTATTTGAAATCCTATTGTGATTATTTTTCCATTTGGCAAAAAAATTCTGAAATTAATCAGGATGAATAAATGTTTCAAAAATAACCAAGAAACAAACAGCAATTGGAGAAGAATTTGGGGAACTGTATTTTTCTTCTCAGTAATTACAACAACGTGATGCTGAGACAGGAAAAGACAGGCATAGCAATTTGACATAATTGAAACAGCATAAGGTTGCTATTTTGAAGTTGATGAGATAATATTTTTAGTGATGTAGAAGCCCAGCTAAAATAAAGTAGTCCTTGCACTCACACTTAGAAGGTACCAAAGACAAAACACCAACCTATCCCTGCAGAGACGTGGAGTGAGGGATGTCATTTAACAGAGTATGTGAGAATAAAATTAGTCAGTAAAGATACAGGACTGCCAAGTGGTAGGATCAAGCTATGAGGTAGTCATCTCAGCTTCAAGTATCAACACAACTTTAAAAAATCCCAGAGAAACTCACAGGAATCCCTAAATCACAAAATGGTAAATTCACAAGCAGCCAAATAATCAATCAGCTAGATATACCTATTTTCTCAAGGCTGAGAAGGGCAGGGCTGAGGAAATGGAAGCTGTCATTTCTCTCTTCATCTGTCTTGTCATCTGCCAAGAAAAAATTCATTTGAAATTCCAGCAATAAGAAATGAGCAATCTACTTTTCCTTTTCACCTTGCAACTTAAATAGAAAAGTCTCTATCATCTATGCTTCCAATATTTTTTTTGATTTTTACCCAGAAGGTTTTTGATTACAACAAATAGTTTAAAATCATTTTTTTTTTTTGGCTTAGTATTAACCCACATGTGTTCAGATAGTTTTATACTTCATCAAATTGAGTTTTAAACTTCACTTTTAATTTGTATACAACTTTAACATATAAGAGGCCATATATGATGATTCACCTACATAGATGTCAAACATCTAAGAGTTTGACAGAAGTTGGAGAGAAGACTGTAAATTAATTAAATTCATTAATTAATGAAGATGGGATTCATTTAGGGGCCAATAGATGATAATAATGAAGCTGGAAGAAGAGGTGAGTTGGCATGATGAGTGATGAGAAATCATTTTTAAATTGGAGCAATAGTGATAATGAAGGAGCAGTGAAGAGTAAGCTAGAAGCTGCCAGACCTCATCTCTTTTTATCATTTATGTTTTCTCCTCCTTCCTCTTCTTTTTAGTCTCTAGTTTGCTGCTTCTTTTCTTCTTCTTCTTCTTTTTCTTTTTTTTTTTTTTTTGGAGAATACATCTATTCTAAATTATTGATAGATTTTTTATAGTTTGGTATAAAATATAACTGTGTCTACCTTCAGAGAACCCCAATTAACTCATTTGGGCCTAGAACTCTTAATCATGACTTTTCAGTCTCCTCATAAAATCTAAAATGTTCATTATGTCAATCAGAAATACACTAAAAGAAAAAACTACAAGTAATATGATATAAAGATATTGAAAGAGAATGAATTTTGTGATATTCAAATTTAAAACAAGAAGTGATAATACAGATACTATTATATATATTGATAATGTTACTGAAAAATATGCAGTCGTAATTATGGCTTATGTATATGAAGGTAGGTGAGAAAGAGAGAGAGAGAGCTTGTTGCACTTTTCCACAGGTTTCACATAAAAAAAATTGTTATAATCAATCAGGCAGAGGGAGTACCTTTCACATATCATACAGTAAATAGAGACTACTTGAAGACAAGTAATTGTAAGGATTCATGTTCATATATCCATTCTTTCTTTCATGGACAGTGAAAACACATGCAGTAAAGTCTCTTATATTTCTCATGCCTGTAATAAAGAAAAAAGACATTTCATTCAATTTAGATAGTATTCAACATGTGGTTCCTAATTATGAAACTTTTACAGAATTGGGCTTAAGAAAGCAATTGCTCTGATGACATATGAAGTATTTTGGATTCCATTTCTTGTATGACCCAGTAATAAAGTCTGTTGTTGTATTGATGGTGGTCTGGTGTTATATTTTCTTGTTTTACTTGTGCTTTTAGAAAGGAATTCAGATATTAAATAACAAGGTTTCTACTGAGTCGGGGAATTTTCACCAATGGCTCTTGGAAAGCAATTAATTATTCTAAGGAGAAATTCCTGGAGATATGCAAAGTAAATAATATAATGACCAACCAGGCTTAAAAAAAAAAATTACTTGAGCCACTTTCACTTGAGTTTTTCAGTTTTCCTATTGTTTCATATTATTTCACATCATACTGAGCAATCAACTAACTCATAGTTCAAAGTTAGCTTCATAAGCCTTGTGTGGATATAACTACAGCCATAATTCATTCAGTGTCAAATCATAATCTGTATCTTAGCTTCTAAAGAGTGAAATTTATAAGGACGTTACCAAATTTAGCTTTATCTACCATATTATCTCCCTAATATTTTATTTTTCATTTAACACTTCAGCATAGAACATCTGGATGACAAGTGAAACATTTCACTACGAAACATGTACAAGTAAAGAAGTCAAAGTACTCACAGGTATGATAGAGAAAAACATAATAAGTTTAACATGAAATATGGAAAATAAGTAGCACAACAATAGTGATCATTTTAATTATAATATTCTGTGAAGTACCATTTACGGCAATTTTTTGTTTGACCACTGTAAAAGTTATTTGTTTAATAAAAGTTCATGTAGTAAAATGAACAAGGAACAGGCTTGGGAATTAGACAAAATCTTGCTGAACATCTGTATCCTGATCCATAAAAGAGAGAGTTATCCCTTAGACTGTGCACATGATGACTGACTATATTGGCCTGTCTTAGGAAACAGCACAATCTGGGTTCCTCCATGCTCCCTAGCTCCAAGTATAGAGGATAGAGCCTGGTATGCAAAGTTCCTGTTACAGTGTGCCCTTGATGCAGTTGACGGTCAAAGCAATCCAGGCCTACTTCTTTGGGAGGGAGTTGACTAATAATATAATATTCAGGGTTAAAATGAATTAAAGAAACCACTCACGCCAACCCAATCATTTGGTAAAACTCTAGGTCACAGAGGTGAAGTGACTTCCTCAAGATCACACAGCATAAAATTAGAGGAGATAAAAATATATAGTACATATAATATAATATCCAAATCATTAAGAAGATAATGCAAACATAGCAATCAAGCATATACTTCATAAAATAACTAAAGTCAAAGCTGAATAAATATTAAAGTAATATAAACTACAAAGAGTATTTAGGAAGAAAAAGTTATGAGGAAGACAAAGCGGAATTTTTGGGAGTTTTTGAAGGCATTGAGGCTTGCATCTACTCTTCAAGAAAATTACTGGTTATGAGTACAAAGGGAGCATATTCATTACATCAAAATGAAAGGGAATAGCATATGGTTCATCTTCGTGTTGCAATACGTTAGCTCAGAGTGTGATATGCTGAGATTCTCAGGATGTGATGGGATCATTGTCATCTGACTTCTAATTTATGTTAAGGATTTTTCTACTGTGATGTTAAAGGCCCAGAAGATGCCAAAAAGAGAAGAAATTAAGAAGCACAAGATTTCCAAAAATCATCCTGATTTAAGAATACAGGCTCTGGAAGGACTTCCAGGCAACATGATGCTATAGACAGAAGCACCATGCCATTCCTCAACAGCAAAGATCCGGAAAACTAAGTCAAACAGAGACATATGTCAATCCTGAAATGTTAAGCATCAAATGAAGAGATAAAAAACTCAGCCAAGCAGTGAATGGAATAAGAAACTGACAGAGAACAGAGTGTCAGGAGAGATACATGCAGAAGTTCCCTATCAGCTAATGCAGCACAGATTTGCCACCTTGGACTCCTACTGGAGACTGGTGAACAGAAGGTATGAGAAAGCAGCTTCACGGAGCTTCCAGCAGGAGACAGAAAACCCAGTAACCATCAATATATGCTTTCTCACACCCCACCCTTCTTCACACCCACTCAGCCTCCTCTGCTTCCTGTGGCCACAGTCTCTTGGCCAGAAGCACCCAGCTTCACCCCAGAGCCGCTTGGATTCCACTTGCCTGCACTGGCCAGCTCCCTGAATGCCATTTATTGGCTGCTGTTGTTGCTTTTTTTCACTTCTTTAGATTTCAGATTTCTTCCTTACCTCTCACCACCTCCCCCTCCTTTCTCTCAAATACCTGGCTCCATGTGCCATCTTTGCTTCTTCCTAAAGGGCTGCGAAACACTGCTCAACTGTGAAACTGCTTCTGGGCCCATGGTGCCATGCTGGTGGGACCCCCAAGGCTTTTCTTTGTTTGTTCTGATTTGTTCTGTTTAGATTTGTTTAATTGCTTGTTTTCTTTTTCTTTTCTCGGCTTGGGAGACACTCCTAGCTGGGCAGTACTGCATGGTGTGGAAGCTACTCCCTTTCTCTGCACACATGCGCACTGGCATCCCTGGGGGCATTTCTTTTTTCTTGGTTTTCTTTTTTTCAGGTTTTTGATTGTTTGTTTCTTTGTTTTGTTTTCTTCTTCTCTTTTTCTCTTTCTTCATTTCTCAGTTTCTTGTCTCTCTGTACTTACCTTCTGCTCCTGTCTCCTGAATACCTGGCTCTGTGTGACAACTCTACCCCTTCTAGCCAGGCTGTACTTCACAGCCTGGTAGCAACATTACCAGTCCTCGCAGCCACACTGGTGAGATCACTGGGGGCTCTTTTTTTCCTAATTTTTATTTATTCATGTTTTAACTCTTTTTTTTCCTTTCTGTTTTTCTCCATTTCTCAGTCTCTCATCTCTCCACTCCAATAGAAAGCTCCATCAGCACTCTTTTTTGTTTGTTTGTTTGTTTGTGTGTATGTTTTTGGCTCCTGTTCCTGTTTCTTCTATCTCCTCTTTCTCATACCCACCTTAGCTCCACACATCACAATCTCCCTCCCCATTTCTGCATACTTGCATCATGCACTGAATATCACACCTCCAAGCAGCAAAGATGCAGCCTAACAGAACGTGCCCTGCACTGATTCCTAGCCTAACCTGTCAGCCCTAGTATGTGCCCAAAACAACACAACCCAGCAACTTCCCTTCAGCTGGACCTGCCCTGCTGTACCATACCTGAGCAACCGACCTTGCACATTGGAGAAGGAGATGAAAAGTACTGTGCCTACAGACGAGCACAGAACAAAGAACATACAGCCTACCTGCTCAGACATAACCAAATAAAACAAAAAAAAGCCGGACGAAATAAACATATCTACAATCAATAACCAAAGAAAATAACTACTGAATGTCCCGAAGACAGCAGACAATATCAAAACATATTAAAAAGCAGCACAGGACAGTTCCAGTAGACATCCAAAATAAAACACCAGACTTCCGGCAAAATGGCGCTCTAGGCAGAAGCACCACACCATCCCTCCACAGCAAAGATCCAAAAAACTAAGCCAAACAGAGAAAACAGCAATCCTGAAACCCTAATACGTCAAATGAAGAGATGCAAAACTCAGCCAAGCACCAAATGGAGAGAGAAAACTGACAGAGAATGGAGAGCAAAGAGAGATTCATGCAGAGGTCCCCTATCAGCAAACACAGCGCAGATCCGCAACCTTGGACTCCTATCGGAGAGCAGCAAATAGGGTGTATGAGAAAGCAGCTTCACGGAACTTCTAGCAGGAGATAAAACAACCGGTAATTTGTGACATACATTTTCCCGCCCCCCACCCTTCTTCACCCCCACTTGGCCTCCTCTGCTTCCTGTGGCCACAGTCTTTTGTCTGGGAAGCACCAGCTGCTTGGATTCCACCCACCCACACTGGCTGGCTCTCTAAGTGACATTTGTTGGCTGCTGGTGTTGCTGTTTTTCCACTTATTTTGATTTCTTTCTTACCTCTCACCACCTCCCCTTCCTTTCGTTCAAATACCTGGCTCCGTGTGCCATCTTTGATTCTTCCTAAGGGTCTGCGGAGCTCCGTTTGAGTGTGGAACTGCTTCCCGGTCTGGGGTGCCATGCTGGTGGGATCCCAGGGGTTTTGTTTGTTGGTTTGTTTTGAATTGTTTGTTTGTTTTCTTTTCCTTTTCTTGAGTTGGGAGCCCGTTCTGGCTGGGCAGTGCTGGGCGGCTTGGAACGTACTTGCTTGGCTTGCACAGACACGCAGATGGATCCCTGAAGGCATTCCTTTTTCGTGGGTTTTTTTTTTTTGTTTGTTTATTTATTTTGGGGGGCTTTTCTTGTTCTTTTTTTTTTAATTTGTTGTTTTCTTTTCCCTCTTTTTCCCTTTCTGTCTTTCTTCATTACTCAGTTTCTCATCTCTCTATACCTTCCTTCTCTTTCTGTTCCCTGAATACCTGGAGCTGAATACCTCTACGCCTTCTAGCCAGGCTGTACTGCAACACCTGAGAACAACTTCCCCAGATCTCATAGCTGCACTGGTGGGATCCCTGGGAGCTTTGCTGTTCTTTTTCCTTTGTGATTTTTATTTAGTCATTCTTTTCTTTTTTTCTTCTTCTTCTTCCCCTTTTTGCTTTTATCCATTTCATAGTCTCTCATCTGTCCACTCCAATGGCAATCTCCCCTAGCACTCTTTTTTATTTGCTTGCATGTTTTTGGCTCCTGTTCCTCTCTCCTCTCTCCCATAACCATCTTAGCTCCACAAATAACAATCTCCCCCCTACATCCTGCCTACCTGCACCATGCTCTTCACATCACACCATCAAGCAGCACAGGCACGGCTTACTGGAACCTGCCCTGACCTGATTACCAAACCACCCTGGTGGCTGTACTAAGTGCCAGAAACAACCCATCCCAGTAACTCTTCTTCAGCTAGACCTGCCCTGCTATACCATATCTGAGCAACTGACCCCGCCAGTTGGAGAAGGAGGTGAAAAGTATCATGACCACAGAAGAGTGAAAAACAAAGAACAAACAGTCCACCTGCTCAGACATAGCCAAATAAAAAGAGGATAAAACAAACAAATCTACAATCAATAAACAAGGAAAATAACTACTGAATGCCCCAAAGACACCAGATAATATCAAAACATTTACAATAACATGACAGGATGGTTCAAGTTGGTGTCCAAAATAAAACACCAGATAACTTTCCAGTGGAAGAAAACGCACTAAAACTATCTGATAGGAAATTCAAATCTGTAATACTCACAATTCCCAACACTTGAAGCAAAAAGTAGACAAAAATGAGGAAAAAATAGACAAACTCATGGAAACGGCAGATAAAATCATGGAAAATACAGACAAAAAATTGGAAAAATTCAGGAAAATAATGCAGGAACAAAATGCCAAAACAAATTCAAAACTAGAAATTATACAAAAACAACAATTAGAAATCCAAAAGATAAATAATAATATTTCAGAAATGGACAGTGTCAAAGAAGGGCTAAGGAGCAGATTTGAAATGGTGGAAGACAAGATTAGTGGAACTAAAGACAAACACTTGGATACAACTCTATTTGAGGAAAACTCAGAAAAAAGAACAAAGGAAAATGAAGAGACCCTGAGAGTTATGTGGGATACAATCGAAAGCAAAAATCTGCGAGTGCTTGGAGTTCTGGAAAAGGGGGAGAAAACACAGAGAAGATCATTGAAGAACTGCTGACAGAAAACTTCCCAAATATCATGAAGGATGAAAAGCTAGCCATCAAAGAAGCTCAATGAACCCCATATAGGAGATACCCCAAAAGAAAATCACCAAGGCCTATCATAATCACACTCGCCAAAACCAAAGACAAACAAAGAATCCTGAGAGCAGCTC
>NW_004443991.1:4840768-4843003 GCF_000243295.1 Trichechus manatus latirostris | reverse complement strand
ATAAGAAAACAGGATCCATCAATATGCTGTCTACAAGAGACACACCTTAGAAACAAAGATGTGAATTTATTAAAAGTCAAAGGTTGGAAAAACATATATATCAAGCTAACAACTACCAAAACAGAGCAGGAGTGGCAATACTAACGTCAGATAAAATAGACTTTAAAACAAAATCCACCATAACATACAAAGAAGGACACTATATAATGATTAAGGGGACGATCCATCATGAAGAGATAACTATAATAAACATCAACGCACCCAATGACAGGGCTCCAAAATACATCAAACAAACTCTAACAACACTGAAAAGAGAAACTGATAGTTCCATAATAATAGTAGGAGACTTTAACACACCACCCTCAGTAAAGGACAGAACAACTAAGAAGAAACTCAGCAAACATACAGAAGACCTAAAGGGCACAATTAGCCAACCTGACCTCATAGACATATATGGAACATTCCCTTCAACAGCTGCAAAGTACACATTCTTTTCCAATGCACATGGAATGTTCTCCAGAATATACAACATCTTAGGCCACAGAGCAATCCTCAACAGGATCCAAAACTATGAGATAATTCAAAGTATCATCTCTGACCACAATGCCATCAAGGTAGAAATTAACAGAAAGAGCAAGGAAAAAAAATCAATTATATGGAAACTGAATAATACCCTGTTTACATATCACCGGGTAATAGAAGAATTCAGAGATGGAATCAAAAAATCCCTAGAATCAAATGTGAATGCAAGCATATCATACCAAAACCAAAGGCAGTCCTCAGAAGACAATTTATAGCAATAGATGCACATATCAAAAAAGAAGAAAGGGACAAAATCAAAGCATTAACTACCCAACTAAAACAAATAGAAAGAGAACAACAAAAAAATCCCACAGAAACTGGAAGAAAGGGAATAATAAAGATCACAGCAGAAATACATGAAATAGAGAACAGAAAAACAATAGAAAGAATCAACAAAACCAAAAGCTGGTTCTTTGAGAGAATCAACAAAATCGACAAACCACTGGCCAGACTGATAAAAGGAAAACAGGAGAGGACACAAATAACCCAAATAAGAAATGAAATGGGTGGCATTACAACAGACCCAACTGAAATAAAAAGGATCATAACAGATTATTATGAAAAACTATACTCCAACAAATTTAAAAACCTGGAGGAAATGGATAAATTTCTAGAAGCACATTACCTACCCAAACTACAACAAAGTGATGTTGAAAATCCGAGCAGATGCAGAACAAGAAAAGAGATTGAAAAGGTAATAAAAAAAACTCCCAACAACAAAAAGCCCTTTCCCAGAAGGCTCCAATGAAGAATTCTACAAAACATTCACAGAAGAGCTTGTACCAGTACTACTCAAGCAATTTCAGAGCATAAAAAAGGAAGCAACACTTGCAAATTCATTCTATGAAGCCAACATAACACTGATACCAAAATCAGGCAAAGACGACACACACAAAAAAATTACTGACAAATATCTCTCATGTATATTGATGCAAAAATTCTCAACAAAATTCTAGTCAATAAAATTCAGCAACATCTCAAAAAAATAATACACCATGACCAACTAGGATTCATATCAGGTATGCAAGGATGGTTCAACATTAGAAATTCAATCAACGTAATCCACCACATAAATAAAAGGAAAGAAAAGAATCACATGATCATCTCAATTGACGCAGAAAATGCATTCGACAAAGTCCAACACCCATTCCTGATAAAAATTCTCAATAAAATAAGTATAGAAGGCAAATTTCTCAACATAATTAAGGGCATCTATACAAAATCATTGGACAACATCATTCTTAAAGGAGAGATGCTGAAAACATTCCCCTTGAGAACAGGAACAAGACAAGGATGCCTTTTATCACCACTCCTGTTTAAAATAGTGCTGGAAGCTCTAGCTAGAGCAATAAGGCAAGAAAAAGAAATAAAGGACATCCAAATTAGTAAAGAAGTGCTCATGGATAGGTAGACTCAACATTATGAAAATGACAATTCTACCCAAAGCAATTTACAAATACAACACAATCCTGATCCAAATACCAACAACATTCTTCAAAGAGATGGAAAAACTAATCATTAACTTTATCTTGGAAGGGAAGAAATCCCAAATAAGTAAAGCACTACTGAAGAAGAAGAATGAAATTGGAGGACTCACACTACCTGACCTACTATACAGCTACAGTAGTCAAAACAGCCTGGTACTGGTACAAC
>NW_004443991.1:4826899-4840029 GCF_000243295.1 Trichechus manatus latirostris | reverse complement strand
TACAACCATTTTGGAAAATGATATGGCGCTTCTTTAGAAAGCTAGAAATAGACATACCATACGATCGAGCAATCCCACTCCTAGGAATATATCCCAGAGAAATAAGAGTCATCACTTGAATAGACATATGCACACCTGTGTTTATGGCAACATTGTTCACAATAGCAAAAAGTTGGAAACAACCTAGATACACATCAACAGATGAATTTATAAACAAACTATGGTACATACACACAATGAAGTACTATGCAACGAGAAAGAACAATGATGAATCTGTGAAGCATCTCATATCATGGATGAAACTGGAGGACATTATGCTGAGTGAAATAAGTCAATCCCAAAAGGACCAATATAGTATGAGACCTCTATTGTAAAAACCCATGAAAAAGTTCACACACAAAAAGTAACAATCTTTGTTGGTTACAAGAGATGGAAGGGGTGGGGGCAGGGGAAGCTAAATGGACAATAGATAAGTGGTAACTTTGGTGAAGGGTAAGACAGTACACAATACTGGGGAAACCAGCACAACTTGTACAAGGAAAGGTCATGGAAGCTCCATAGTCACATCCAAACTCCCTGAAGGACTGAATTGCTGGGCCGAGAGCTGTGGGGACCATGGTCTCAGGGAACATCTAGCTCAATTGGCATAACACAGTTTATGAAGAAAATGTTCTACATTCTACCTTGATGAGTAGCGTCTAGAGTCTTAAAAGCCTGTGAGCAGCCTTCTAAGATACTCCACTGGTCTCCGCCTTTGGGAACAAGGGAGAATGAAGAAAACAAGATATAAGGAAAAGATTAGTCCAAAGGACTAATGGAGCACAACTACCACAGCCCCACATGACTTGAGTCCAGTACAACTAGATGGTGTCCAGGTACCACCAGTGACTGCTCTGACCGGGATCACAACAGAGGGTCCCGGACAGAGCTGGAGAAAAATGTAGAACAAAATTCTAACTCACAAAAAAAGACCAGATTTACTGGCCTGACAGAGACTGGAGAAATCCTGAGTGTGGCCTGCGTACAACCTTTTAGCTCAGTAATGAAGTCACTTCCACGGTTCACTGTTCACACAAAGATTAGACAGCCCCATAAAAGAAAATGAGACTAATGGGGCACAACAGTCCAGGGATAAAAACTAGAAGGTAGGAGGGGACAGGAAAGCTTGTAATAGGGAACCCAAGTTTGAGAAGGGACAGTATTGACATGTTGTGGGGTTGTTACCCAT
Source organism: Trichechus manatus latirostris (assembly GCF_000243295.1). Lineage (NCBI taxonomy): Eukaryota > Metazoa > Chordata > Mammalia > Sirenia > Trichechidae > Trichechus > Trichechus manatus. The sequence goes on along the minus strand of NW_004443991.1, from coordinate 4,838,801 downwards.
TGTCAGAAAACTATATGTGTACTAACTGTTTAATAAGAAACTATTTGTTCTGTAAACTTCATCTAAAGTATAATTTTAAAAAAATCTAAATAAAATAAAAAACAAATAAATTTTAAAAAAAAAGAATAGAGGCTCTGGTGTCAAACTACCAAGTTTATATTGCTCTCCATTGCTTGCCCAAGTGTGCCACCTGATTACCTAACTTTTCACCTATAAACGGGGATTATGAGATCAACTTCTACATAAAGTTGTCAGAGTATTTAATGAAGTAATGTATGGTATGTGAAAAGCTTACCACTTAACAATTAATCAGTAAATTTTAACCATTATTATGTAAACATGAGAAATTTAAGTGTAAACACAAGCTTCACTTGCAGTTGTTTTCTTCCTTTTGGTTTGTCTTTAAAAAATAAGTTTAGTGAGAGAAGTGAGGCCCACCTCAGAGACATTGAACTTCATCGACTACTTCACCTGTCCAGATATTTCTGGAATATTCTTAGAGACTTTCACTTTAATTCAAGTCCCTCTAACATTTAGTGTTTAATTGAAAGGGAGTAAAATGTTATTAGAGTCTCTGGGTGGTGCAAACGGTTAACATGCTCAGTTGCTAACTGTAAGTTTAGAAGTTTGAATCCACCCAGAGGTGCCTCGGGAGAAAGTCCCAGCAATCTACTTCTGAAAAATCAGCCATTGAAAACCATATGGAGCACAGTTCTACTCTGACACACATGGGGTCACAGTGAGTAGGAGTCATGAGCAACTGCTTTACTGGTTTAAAATGTTATTACAATGCTTGGTGATCAACTGCCTCTGTATTATTCCAAAAAGAAAGAGGGATTATGATAGACTCTAATATAATACCACCACAGAAAAGTAATTTCATATCTGAAGTTCAAAAAGGAGTTGCTTTAGGGAAGAAGACTTCCATGATATTATAACTCTTCTGGCCCCATTCAGTTTGGCAAGTCTCAAGTTTAATGTATTTTCTTTTAACAAGCTTTATATCATTGTTCCAGCCAGTCAACTGTGATGTCTCACTCTGTCTTAGTCATCTAGTGCTACGCTAACAGGAATACCACAAGTGGACGGCTTTCACAAAGAGAAATTTATTTTCTCACAGTCTAGTAGGCTAGAAGTCCAAATTCAGGTGTCAGTTCCAGGGGAGGGCTTTCTCTCTCTGTCGCCTCCAGAGGAAGGTCCTCGTCATCATCAGTCTTCCCCTGTACGAGGAGCTTCTCTGCACAGGAACCTCAGGTTCAAACGACTCGCTCTGCTCCCGGTGCTTCTTTCTTGGTGGTTTGAGGTCCCCAACTCTCTGCTTGCTTCCCTTTCCCTTTATCTCTTGCGAGATAAAAAGGTGGTATAGGCCACATCCCCAGGAAACTCCCTTTACATTGGATCAGGGATGTGACCTGGGTAAGGGTGGTGTTAAAATCCCACACTAATCCTCTTTAACATAAAATTACAATCACAAAATGGAGGCCAGCCGCACAGTTCTGGGAATCATGGCCCAGCTAAACTGATACACACATTTTGGGGGGGACATAATTCAAACCATGACACATTAATTTGAATTTTTTCACTCTGTACTCTGTTCCTTCTACGTTTCTTGTGAAATGCATAAATTTCACTTCTTAGTGTAATTATGTATATGTTTAAAGTGTCTCCCTCTTAGTAGGTGAGAACAGTGATTTTCATTAGTTTTTATACCTGTTGTAGGACAAGTCAATTCCTTGCATGGAGATGAAAGTCCTATGAGAGTTTAGTTGATGAATACCGTCTCCAAACATGTATAGTCTGAACTTCCTAAATCAGCTTTCTGTGAAATGCTGATAAATGTCTGAGACATACAAGATAGACAATTGAGGGAAATTCAACACGTATACAATTGTTCAACGCGTATAGTTGTCTCAGTGTGTAGAACTTGTCTCAGTTGTTTATCTTGTATGTCTCAGACATCCATCATAGCAGCTCTCGGAGTAGGCTTTCAATCAACATGGGGTATATGTTGATTTTTCAGGAAAAAAATGCTAATAAGTTCCAAAGATTAATCAGCAGTCATTTTTAGGCGGTTTGATTTCTTTCTTCATCATCGTCAATCAAAATATCAACTTATTTTCTCCAAAAATTTATTTTATATAAAAAATAGTGTTTTAGTATTTTAAGCATTTTTACATTTGTTATGATTTATTGAAAACTCAATTGACCTGTATGACTCATGCTTAATTATAAAAATTTATCTGATTTGTAGTCTAAAGTTTTTCTAATATGAAATCAGAATATTGTTCTAGCTAATGATCATTTTGAATTTCAAACTCAAAGAAGATAATGGAATATTTGACCCTGTACTAATAAGAAAAGAAACCAAGATCACAGAGCAAAAAATTAGCTCTACGTAATATTCATCTTCTATTGCTCCTCATCACCATACATTATAATCTTTCATGTCTTTGACTATTTCTACATAATGTGCTGAAGGAATTGCTGAAAATTAAAAGTTTAATCAAATTACTCGTATCGATTGATTAAAAAAAATTAGGATTATTTTTTTAAACTGATATTTTCTAGAATCTGTTTTCAGATGTATCATTCTATATTTCAAATAGTTATTTTCTTCTTTTTTACTGAATTTGGTCAAAACAGTTTTTATGTAGACACTATCAGTAATGTGTTTACTTACAGTGTAAAAAATAGTTTTCTAAATTACCTCACTCTTATAAGAAATAATATATAACCATCTTTATTATCCATAGCAGCCCTGTACCAATATGACTTTCATTTTCCTTAAAGTACCACATAATAGGTGATGCATTAGTATTGAACCAATTTTCCAGTCAAATGAGTGTGGCTAGAAGAGAGCTAATAGAAATCTCATTAATAATAACATACAGAGTGCATATTATAGAAGGGTCTATTAGTTTGTAGCATTGTGGTTTTGGTATATTTAACTATTAACCTTCAAATTTATTTGTGGTTCTGCTTGTATAAATGTATTCTAAATCAGGCTAGATTCATTGTTGCTAAAAAGTATTATGATGTAATACAAAACATCATTACAAAACAAAGTAATGCTCAACATTGTACTTTCAGTTGTATTAGAATGAAGTGAGAATAAAATCATAATTAATATTCATGAAGTAAACAAGCTTTCATAAAATTATAAATGTATAGGCATTAGGGTATTTCTAGAAAATATATCGTCTTCCATTGAAAGTTCATAATTATAAATGTTAATTATTTTGATAAAATATGTGTATATATGTGGGTATATAACATGTTAAATGAAATTAAGTAATAATTTTGTTTTTCCACAGCTGTTTATACCAATTTATACATTTTTCTTTTTTTATAGTACTAAGACTTATTTAATAGCATCAGTGCATTTTTTCAATTTAAAATATATTTAGCAATAGTTAATTTCATTCTTGCAGTGTGCAAAGCAGTGGGCTAGGTCTACAAATAAATGGAAATATGTAAGACACAGTACCTACCATCCCCAAATCTCACATTTAGTGAGGAGAAAGACATTTATTCTCAAAATGTGTGGTAGTGAACCAGGTGGAATAAAGGGAAGTGATGCTGGGTGTTATCTAATTATATTTTGTTGCTTTTTCACTTTGGAATTTCAGTGCTTACTGGTTATGCCTGGGCAGTTTGTGGCCTGACAGTAATCTATTGACGTGAGAGCTGAACAAACCTTCTGGAAGTTAATGGAATATCTAGGAAAGTAAAGTAGGCATGATAAGCTTAGTTTCTCTCCCTGATTTCCTAATAAATCACCAAACAGATCTGGAACCAGTAGGGCTCTTGTGTACCGACAGCATGTTCCTTGCGGGAACCTGGAAGAAGTGATGGTTCTTTCCACGAAAGGCAGAGAGAGTTGTGGGATCCAGCCAAAGCATACTCTTACCTTAGAGCAAAGATGCCCAAGAGACATGTCAGTACTCAAGAAAGGGAACTAGAGGGGGGAAAGAAAAGAGTAAAGACATGAGAAATGACTCCATGGTAGCCTACTCAACCTGAGGTTATGGAAGACACTCAATAGAGATGCTCAGAGATTAACAGATTAGGACAAGAGGCAAAAAAGAAGAGTGTTACCTACAAATGTTAAAATAGATCATGGTTGTAATTACAAGTGACAGCTAGAGTGAAGTGGTTATGTGGCATGGCAAAGTCTTCTAAATCTGGGAGTACATTACCCTGGTTTGAAAAGCCAATTTTAAGTTGAATTCTAGACAGATATGTATGAGTGTGAGAGGGGAGACAGTGTGTATAGATCAGTAGATTGCTTTGCTAAAATTTGTTGAAACTCAGGGTATGCTTGATTCATGTAAACTTGGAAATGCTGAGGCTCTATCATTATGCCAGTCAGTATTGGAAATGTATTTTAATTTTGCATTTAGAAACCTGACAAGAATGCTTGCCTTGGTTAGCATCTCCTACAAAAGGTCGGCAGTTCAAATCCACTAGGCCTTGGAAACCCAGAGTTCTACTCTGTCCTATAGGGTCGCTAAGAGTCGGAATCAACTAGATGGCAACGGGTACTCAATCTTTCAGATTCAGCTCAAATGCTACCTCTTCTGTAAAACCTACCCTGTCTCATCATTGTCCCAGTTATGGGCTGCATTTCTGGTGCCCTGGTAGAGCTCTATTTACTCAACTATTATTTGTTTTTGTATTTATCTCTCCGAGGACAATATGATGTCCCTGAAAACAAGGGATGTATCATATTTCCTGGTAAGTGTCTAATGCCTAAAATCAACAAAAATGTCTAGAACGAAGCCTAGTAATTACTGAAAAAAATGTATGCTGAATGAATGCAGATGTGAATGAATAAAATTTAGTCATAAAACAGCTTAGATAATGATATAACAGAAAAACTGGAAATATATTTCCATATAGTCTTTTCTTTCCGTGTTTAACTATTAGAGAGATTCCTTTTCCTTAATATATAGCATATTATACAAATTTCAACATGGTGAAACTATCAACTATATATTAAATGTCCACATATAAATGAATATATGTGTATTACTAACTTGCACATGTGACTTTCCTCACCATTGTAGAATTTGTAACATATTGTTGTCTGAGTTAGCCATAGACTATATATGAGTGTATCCAGAAACCACATATAAATATTTAGTATGTTGGAAATAATAGTTATGCTTGTAGTGTTCTATAAGTGCATTAATAGAGGATTGTGAACATCCCATTTTTTTAATAGGCAGAAGAAGCAAAATAATGTTTATTCATGTGACTACAGTAAATGCTTTTAAATGATTATTAACGTTCTTATTAGTAGGCTTAGTCTCATCTGCATTGCCAGATGGTGTAGTGCAGAATAGCCTGTGATGTCTCATCAATACCTTTATGTGAGAGCCGGTGAATGTCATGCTATCCATCACATTGTGCATATGCAGGGAGTCCATGCCTTTGCTTCTGTGAGGGGTACAGCTTCCAGCCTGGGTAGTTTGGCATAAGCAGTTCTCCCCTTTCAGCCTTACAGTGGCAATCATACATCCAGCAAAGCTTTCCACAGGGTCTGTCATCCCCATGCATTGAGAAACATGATTCCATTTTAGTGACATAACCAGATCATTGCTAACATTTCTAAAGTGCTTGAAGCTTCTTCAAGATAAAAGAAATGTTATAAATATTGCTATGATTATCCTTTTTTAGAGCGAAATATTGTTATTCACAGAGCTTTACCTTTTCTTTTTTTCCCCCTCCTGGAAAATATTTGTCATGTTGCTGCATTCTCCAGCCACTGCCAATGAAGAAAAATGGTTGCATCTTTCTCGTCACAGACTGTGCATGGGGAGAGACTTCCAAATGAATTAAGAACGTATCAGTGAGCTCCAAATAAATGATTCAGCCTGAAGGCTGGAATGTTACCTTTTATTCTATGGCCTATATGACGCAAAGTGTGCGTAGAGTAATTCATAAAACACAGACTATGTAATAGTGGAATCTTTTATCATAATAAAAGATTTTTTACAGTCAAAAAGAAGCACAAACACCCTGATCATTAAGCAACATTACGTATTGTAAGTTGTAGAGTAGTAGTATGCGCTGAGGCTATTTTAACAGAACTTGAAAACTCTTCTTAACGTTCTCTGTTTTCTAAACTCCAGATAAGAAAATGAAAAGTTACTGGTAATGAATTCCACCTTTTTTTTTCCATCTTGGACTTTCTAACAGTAAGAAATTGTGGCACAGTCTTTGTAAGAAAATTGTAAAATATCGGGATGTAAAGAACACTAAAAATGAATTAGACCAACAAAAACTTGAAGTGGTAATGATAATTATAGTAATCATAATCATAATTAAACACTTATAATTATGGAGCCCTGGTGGTTCAGTGGTTAAGAGCTCGGCTGCTAACCAAAAGGCTGGCAGTTTGAATCCCCCAGCCACTCCTTGGAAACCCTACGGGGCAGTTCTGCTCTTTCCTATAAGGTCGTTATAAGTCGGAATCGACTGGATGGCAATGGGTTTAGTTTTTTTTGGACCAGTAATTATTGGGCACTTACTAGGAACCACATACTGGTCTAAGTACTTTGGAAGAATTAACTCGATGAACTCCTAAATATTCAGCTGAAATAACTTGAGCGAGCCGCAAACAGTATGTAAGCTTTGCCGGAGGTCAGTGAAACTAATCAGTGGCAGAGCCAGCACTAGAATTCAAGCAACCTGGGTCTCTATCAGAAATGCTTGCTCCACTACACTACAGCAGTGCAATAGAACCTGAAAATCTGTCAGGATTGTAATATTTTTAATGATTTGAGGCACTTCCCACTGGCTGAGATTGTAATGTTCTTAGCCAAAAATAAATCTTATTTAATATAAACAATTGTGAAATTTCTAAGGCATGAAATAGATAGAAACCAAGTGATGCTGGATGTCTAGCAGCTGGCATGATTTCCTATCTATCAATTCCATGCTGGCTAAAGTTTCATGGGAAATTTCACAACGGGAGAAAAACTTTAGTTTGGACATTCTTTGTTGTTTTAATCAGCTTGTAAATAAAGTAAATATGGTGAGGATATTATTTCTAAATATAGCTTTCTTCCATTCCTTGTTGCACTAATTTTTAACCTGTAGGGATTTTATTTGGTTCATAAATAATTAATTACCTTTTGAAGTCAGCTAAAGAAATTCTGAATAGAAAAAGAGTGTGCTGAAATGAATTCTTTTATGTGGCCTTTTGCCTTGGTCTTTTGGAAAAATAGCTTGAGAGATTTTTCCCCTACACCCAGAGAAGTTACCTTTGTCCTACTTTTCTACCCCAGAGGGTTTGTTACTTTTGCCAGGTTGATAGACTTCTCCTGGGCAAGACAACTTGGTCTGATATGTTTTTTTCTGGTCCTAGGCTGCAGTCTGCCCTGTGATTGGTATATATCTTGCAGAGATTGGTCAATAGACTATGCAAATGAGGCAACTTGTAATCTATTATGCAAATTAAGTGTCTGAGGCTTACCAAGAGGGGATTGGTTAGTTTGTAGCCCCCCTGGGTTGGGCCATGCCTTGAAATTGACAAGAAGTCATGTATATGTATATATGAGGTTTTTCAGACAGAAAAAAACATAAAGAGAAGCAGCAGGAAGAAGAAGGAACCAAGAAGAGAGAAGTTGAGAGAGAGAGGAGGCAAGGATACTCCTAAAAGAGATGTAACATGGGCTAAGGGCTATAACATTGAAGACAGAGACAGGCCCAGGAAGGTCCCTGCAGCGGAGCTGGTGGCAAGAGACCCGAAAGAGGCCCAGTGGCAGAGTCGGTGTTAACAGAAGAGAAGCCTGTCCTGAGAGAGTGAAGAGGAGCCAGTCCTGGGGACGGAGCGAGTGAGGGAAGTCTGTTCTTAGGAGGTGCAGAATGGAGCCTATCCTTGGGGGGCCAAGAGGAGGTCTGTCCTCAGGGGACTGAGAGGAGGCCTGCACGGCTGAGAGGAGCTGAGAAAGCTGTCCTGCACTGAAGAAGGGAGACTTTGCCTAAATGCTTCCTCATCCTGATCCTGCGATGTAGCCTATTTATCCTGATCCCAAGTTATACCTTATTCCATAATAAACCACTTAACTGTGAGTATAGTCTGTTAATTCTGTGTAGCCATTGCAATGATTATCAAACCCAGGAGAGAAGTAGAGAGTGCCATGGGAGGGATGGCTGGTGTTAGAATTAGTAAAAAGTTTGGCGAGTGAAGGCATGTCTAATCTCCACCTCCTGGGAATCAGCTTTGGGCCGATCCTGGTCATTATCCTCTCTGAAGTTAGACAGATTCTGATGCTACTACTCCCACCATTTTACAAGGGTTATCTATGTGTTTCTAAAAATAAATTTCAAAACAACATAAAAAGAGGAAAAAGACATGTCACCTCCATAACTTATGTCATCATATTTCCTCTTCTCTTATTGCTACTACAACTATCACTTTTTTTACGAGCCAAGTTATGATTTTTTGGTTAAAACTCATATAGATTATACATTGACATTACTTATCTGACATGTGAGACTTTGGGGAAGATAATATTTCAGATTCAAGACTCCTCTTAAGCTTTTGTATCTTCTGGGATATTTTCAGCTATAAAATGCCACGAGATGGATGCCAGTGACATTGGGCCATAGGAGGAGTATTGAACTAGGATATAATGGATCTAGTTTGTAGATAGAATTGGACCAGTAATAATGATAATGAACTATTTGCATTTCTATAGCATTTTCTAATTTTCAAAATTTTTTTAATGTACTATTTCAAATGCTCTACCAAATAGTTTTAAGAACTTTCTATAAACAAAATTTCAGGTTTTAACTTCTACCACAGTTAGCATTACTTAAGCTATAATAGCACAAAAAGGGAGCTGTAGAAAAATCAGAAGCCAATCTGCAAAATAAGACACCGGTACAATGGTTGGTGGAGGTGAGAAGTGGGCATGAAAACAGGACTAACTGAAAGCCTATATATGGGATAGCTGATAGTTATATGGTACTTCCATCGTATCGTCCTCAAATTGCATGTATTTCTATCTTTATGTAGCACCACTATAGCCCTTTCTACTCTCCTTCCAACACCAAGAACACATGTACATTTCCTGGAATGTATATCCGAGAAAACACTTGACCATTCTTTAAAGAAGAGCCCTGGGTAGCGTCAACAGTTTGCTCTTGGCTACTAAACAAAAGGTTGGCAACTTTAACCCACCTAGTGGCACTGCTAAAGAAAGTTCTGCAATCTGCTTCCACAAAGATTGCAGCCAACAAAATCCTATGGAACAGTTCTACTCTGTAACGTATGGGGTTGCCATGAATTGGAATCAAGTCCAAGGTAATGGGTTTGTTTGTTTTTATTTTTTATTTTTTTGATTATTCTCTAAAAAATTGAATGAGCTTTTCAGGGGGGTGGAGGTGGGAAGAAGCTTTGTATGTTGATATATTCTTGCCAGAATTAAGCCCTTTTTTATACAGAGGAGATTGTAGCATGTTGGCATGCCTCAAAGCAGTAAACAAATGCCCTCAAAATTCTAAGATATTTTTGAATCTAGAATACTTTACCTCCCCAAAGAATTAATCAATGTCCAGATGAAAAACCTTTCTAAATATGTGAAGATACAGAGAATTTACTAGCCATGAATTTTTTCTTTTTTTCTTATCTTTCATTGTACTTTAGATGAAGGTTTACAGAGCAGACTAGCTTCTCATTAAACAGTTAGTACACATATTGTTTGATGACAGTGCTTAACAACCCCACAACATGCGACCACTCTCCCTTCTTGATCTTAGGTTCCCTATTACCAGCTTTCCTGTCCCCTCTTGCCTTCTAGTCCTTGCCCCTGGGCTGGTGTGCCCCTTGAGTCTCATTTTGTTTTATGAGCCTGTCTTATCTTTGGATAAAGGGTGAACCTCAGGACTGACTTCATTACTGAGGTAAAAGGGTGTCTAGGGGCCATACTCTTGGGATTTCTCCAGTCTCTGTTACGACAGTAAGTCTGGTCGTTTTTTGTGAATTAGAATTTTGTTCTACATTTTTCTCCAGCTGTCCAGGACCCTCTGTTGAGATCCCTGTCAGAGCAGTCAGTGGTGGTAGCCAGGCACCATGCAGCTGTACTGGCCTCAGTCTGGTGGAGGCCACGGCAGTTGTGGTCCATTAGTCCTTTGCACTAATCTTTCCCTTTTGTCTTTAGTTTTCTTCATTCTCCCTTGCTCCCAAAGGGGTGAGACCAGGGGAGTATCTTAGATGGCCACTCACAGGCTTTTAAGAACCCTGATGCTACTCACCAAAGTAGAATGTAGAGCATTTTCTTTATAAGCTATGTTATGTCAATTGAGCTGGATGTTCCCTGAGACCATGGTCCCCACAGCCCTTAACCCAGCAATTTGGTCCCTCAGGGAGTTTGGATGTATCTACGGAGCTTCCATAACCTTGCCCTGAACAAGTTGTGCTGACTTCCCCAGTATTGTGTACTGTCTCACCCTTCACCAAAGTTACCACTTATCTATTGTCTAGTTAGTGTTTTCTGATCCTCACCCATCCCCTCCCTCATAACCATCAAAGATTTTCTTTTTTTTCAAATGCCTTTTCTTTTTTTTTAACTTCTATTTTATGTATTTATTTTTTATTGTACTTTAGATGGTTTACAGAACAAATGGTTTCTCATTAAAAAGTTAGTACACATATTGTTTTATGACCATGGTTAGCAACCCCACAACCTGTCAACACTGTCCCTTCTCAGCCTTGAGATCTCTATTACCAGCTTTCCTGTCCCCTCCTGCCTTGTAGTCCTTGTCCCTGGATTGTTGTGCCCCATTAGTCTCGTTTTGTTTTATGGGGCTGTCTAATCCTTGGTTGAATGGTGAACCTCAGAAGTGACTTCATTACTGAGCTAAAAGCGTGTCCAAGGGCCATACTCTTGGGGTTAGTCTGGTCTCTGTCAGGCCAGTAAATCTAGTCTTTTTTAGTGAGTTAGAATTTTGTTCTACATTTTTCTCCAGCTCTGTCCAAGACCCTCTGTTGTGATCCTGGTCAGAGCAGTCACTGGTGGTAGCCAGACACCATCTAGTTGCACTGGACTCAGTCTGGTAGTTGCCATGGTAGTTGTGGTCCATTAGTCCTTTGGACTAATCTTTCCCTTGTATCTTGCTTTCCTCATTCTCACTTGCTCCCGAAGGGGTGAGACCAGTAGAGTATCTTAGATGGCCACTCACAGGCTTTTAAGACCCAAGACGCGACTCACCAAGGTAGAATGTAGAACATTTTCTTTATAAACTGTGTTGTGCCAGTTGAGCTAGATGTTCCCTGAGACCATGGTCCCCACAACTCTCAGCGCAGCAATTTGGTCCCTCAGGAAGTTTGGATGTGTCCATGGAGCTTCCATGGCCTCTTCTTGTACAATTTATTCTGGCTTCCCCAGTATTGTGTACTGTCTTACCTTTCACCAAAGTTGCCACTTATCTATTTTCTATTTAGTATTTCCACCTCCACCCCCCATCCCTTGTAACCAACAAGGACTTTTTCTTTTTTGTGTAAATATTTTCATGAGTTTTACAGTAGGCCTCATACAATATTTGTCCTTTTGTGATTGACTTATTTCACTCAGCATGATGCCCTGTAGATTCATCCATGCTGTGAGATGTTTTGCAGGTTCATCGTTGTTTATTGTTGCATAGTATTCCATCGTGTGTACGTACCATAGTTTGTTTATCCATTCATCTGTTGATGGGCATCTAAGCTGTTTCTATCTTTTTGCTATTGTGAACAATGCTGCAATGAACATGGGTGTGCATATGTCTATTCATGTGACGACTCTTATTTCTCTAGGATATATTCCTAGGAGTTGGATTGCTGGATCATATGGTATTTCTATGACTAGCTTTCTAAGGAAGCACCATATCATTTTCCAAAGTGGTTGTA
>NW_004443991.1:4799540-4826799 GCF_000243295.1 Trichechus manatus latirostris | reverse complement strand
CATTTCTGTAGCGTCTAGTGATCACGAGCATTTCCTGATGTGTCTGTTAGCTGCTTGAATATCTTCTTTGGCAAAGTGTCTGTTCATTTCCTTTCCAATTTTTTAATTGGATTATTTGTCATTTGTTGTAGAAGTTGGATTTTCCTGTAGATTTTAGAGATTAGAACTTTGTTGGGTTTGTAATAGCCAAAAAATGTTCCCAGTCTGGTGGTTCTCTTTTTACTCTTCTGGTTAAGTCTTTTGATGAAGGTTTAAGTGTTTAATTTTTAGAAGATCCCAGTTATCTAGCTTATCTTCTGGAGTCTGTGTGTTGTTGGTTATGGTTTGTATCCTGTTGATGCTGTGTATTAGGGCCTTGAGCATTGATTCTCTTTTTCTTCTATGAAATTTATAGTTTTGGGCTTTATATTTAGGTCTTTGATCCATTTTGAATTAGTTTTTGTATATGGTGTGAGGTATGGGTCCTGTTTCATTTCTTGCAGATGGACATCAAGTTTTGCCAGCACCATTTGTTAAAAAGACTGTCTGTTCCCCATTTGATGGACTTTGGGCCCTTGGCGAAGACCAGGTGACATCAGGTGTATGGATTTACATCTGGGTTCTCAATTCTGTTTCGTTGGTCAATGTATCTGTTGCTGTACCAGTACCAAGCTGTTATGACTACCGTAGCTGTATAGTAGGTTCTGAGGTCAGGTAGTGTGAGTCCTCCTACTTTATTCTTCTTCAATAGCACTTTACTTATCTGGGGCTTCTTCCCTTTCCATATAAAGTTAATGATTAGTTTTTCATCTCTTTGAAGAATGTTGTTGGTATTTGTATCGGAATTGCATTGTGTTTGTGGATTGTTTTGGGTAGAATTGTCATTTTCCCAATGTTGAGTCTACCTATCCATGAACATGGTATGTTTTTCCATGTATGTAGATCTCTTTTCGTTTCTTGCAGTAGTGTTTTGTAGTTTTCCTTGTATAGGTCTTTTATATCCTTGGTTAGATTTATTCCTAAGTATTTTATTTTTTTAGGGGCTATTATAAATGGTACTTTTTCCTGATTTCCTTTTCGATGTTTCTTTTATTGGTGTATAACAATCCAGTAGATTTTTCTATGTTTATCTTGTATCCTGCTACTCTGCTGAATCTTTCTGTTAGTTCCAGTAGCTTTCTTGTGGAGAGTTTTGGGTTTTATATGCATACTATCATATCCCAAATAGGGACAGTTTTACCTCCTTATTAATAAATTTGATGCTCTTTATTTCTTTTACTTGACTCATTGCTCTAGCTAGGACTTCCAGCACAGTGTTAAATAGGAGTGGTGATAAAGGGAATCCTTGTCTTGTTCCTGTTCTCAAACGGCATATTTTCAGCCTCTCTCCAGTAAGAATGATGTTGGCTGTTGGGTTTGTATAGATGCTCTTTATTATCTTGAGGAATTTCCCTTCTATACATATTTTATTGACAATTTTTTTCAGGAAAGGGTGTTGGACTTTGTCGAATGCCTTTTCTGCACCGATTGACATGATCATGTGATTCTTTTGTTTTATTTTATTTATGTGTTAGATTACATTGATTGATTTTATAATGTTCAACCATCCTTGCATAGCTGGTATGAATCCTACTTGGTCATGACATATGTTTTTTTTTTTTTTTTTTTTTTTTTTTTTTTTTGGTAGTGTCTTTGCCTGGTTTTGGTATCAGCATTATGCTGGCTTCATAGAATGAATTTGGAAGTGTCACTTCTTTTTCTATGTTCTGAAATAGTTTTAGTAGTACTGGTATAAGCTTTTCTCTGAATGTTTGGTAGAATTCTCCATTGAAGCCAGCTGGGCCAAGTTTTTTTTGGTTGGGAGTTTTTTTATTACCTTTTCAATCTCTTCTCTTGTTATGGGTCTGTTTAGATTTTCAACATCATTTTGTTGATAGTTTGGGTTGGTAGTGTTTTTCTAGAAATTTGTCCATTTCCTCTAGGTTTTCAAATTTGTTGGAGTATAATTTTTCACAATACTCTGTTATGATCCTTTTTATTTCAGTTGGCTCTGTTGTAATGTCCTCCATTTCATTTCTTATTTGCATTATATGCATCCTCTCCTGTTTTTCTTTTGTCAGTTTGGCCAGTTGTTTGTTGATTTTGTTGACCCTTTCAAAGAATTGACTTCTGGTTTTGTTGATTCTGTTGTTTTTCTATTCTTCATTTCATTTATTTCTGCTCTGATCTTTATTATTTCCTTTCTTCTAGTGGCTGTGGCCTTTTTTTGCTGTTCTCTTTCTATTGTTTGAATTGTGTAGCTAATGTTTTGATTTTGTCCCTTTCTTCTTTTTTGATTTGTACTCCTATTGCTATAAGTTGACCTCTGAGCCCTGCCTTTGCTGTGTCCCAAAGGTTTTGGTATGATGTGTTTTAATTCTCATTTGATTCTAAGAATTTTTTGATTGTCTCTGATTTCTTCTCTTACCCAGGGTTTGTAAGCAGGGTGTTACTTAGTTTCCATGTAATTGATTTTTTTTCCTTGCTCTCCCTGTTGTTAATTTCTACTTCAATAGCGATGTGATCAGAGAAGATACTTTGAATTATCTCAACATTTTGGATCTTGTCGAGGGTTGCTTTGCGGCCTAAGATGTGGTCTATTCTGGAGAATGTTCCATGTGCATTGGAAAATAATGTGTACTCAGCAGCTGTTGGGTGGAATGTTCTATATGTGTCTATGAGGTCAAGTTGTTTGATTGTGCCTTTTAGATCTTGTGTATCTTTACTGAGTTTCTTTCTAGATGTTTTATCCCTTACCAAGAGTGGTGTGTTAAAGTCTCCTACTATTATTGTGGAACTGTCATTTTTTTCTTTTCAGTGGTGTTACAGTTTGTTTTTGTATTTTGGAGCCCTATCATTGGGTGCATAGTTATTTATTTTGGTTATGTCTTCATGATAGTTTGTCCCCTTAATCATTATATAATGCCCTTTTTTTTCCTTCTATGGTGGATTTTCTTTTAAAGTCTATTTTATCTGAGATTAGTATTGCCACTCCTGCTCTCTTTTGGTAGCTGTTGACTTGTTATTCTTTTTACATCTTTTGATTTTTAATAAATTTATGTGTTTGTTTCCAAGGTGTGTCCTTTGTAGACAGCATGTTGATGGATCCTGTTTTTTATCCATTCTGACACTCTCTGTGTCTATATTGGTGTGTTTAGACCATTTACCTTAAGTGTAATTATTGATAGATGTAAGTATGTTGCTGTCATTTTGTAGTGCTTTTTTTGTGGTGCTGACTTTTTCTTTGTTCTTCTTACTCTTCAGTGTTGAGTTCGTTTTGTTTGTGGATCTTTTTTCACTTCTTTTGGTTTTGTAGATTTTGTTTTCCCTGAGACTTTATGTTTTTCTTCTTTATTTTGATGAGTAGGTTTGTTAACTTTCTTTGTGGTTACCCTAAAATTTACCCTTATCCTCCTAGGTTTGATCCATTCTTTTATTATCTGGTATCACCTTGCCTTTTTCTCCATTAGAAAACTCTATACCTACACTATTTATTCCATCTTTTATTGTTCTGACGTTGTTGTCATTTACAGATTAACCTCTCTGATTCCCGGTTGGAAATCTTTTAGTTTTGAGTAGTCTTGGGATTTCACTTCCTACATTGGTATCTGGCTGGTGAGATCTTGCATTCTAGATTCAGGCTGTTGTCTTATGTTGTTTGTTCTCAACTGAAGGACTCCCTTTAATAATTTTTGTAATTTTGGTTTGGTTTTTACATATTTCCTTACTTTCTATTTATCTAGAAGTATTATATTTTCACCATTACATCTGAATGAGAGTTTTGCAGGGTATATTACTCTTGGTTGGTGATTTTTTTCTATTAAGATGTTATATATGTCATCCCATTGCCTTCTTGCCTGCATGGTTTCTGTCAAGTAATCAGAGTTGAGTCTTATTTTTTCCCCTCTGTGACATTTCATTTTTCATCGAGCTGCTCTCAAGATACTTTCTTTGTCTTTGGTTTTAGCGAGTGTCATTATGATATGCCTCGGTGATTTTCTTTTGGGTCTATCCTGTATGGGGTTCATTGAGCTTCTTGTATGGTCAGCTTTTCATCTTTCATGATATTAGGAAAGTTTTCTGTCAGCAATTCTTCAGTGATCCTCTCTGTGTTTTCCATTTTCTCCCTCTGTTCTGGAACTCCAATCACTCACAAATCTTTGCTTTTGATTGTATCCCACATCATTCTCAGGGTTTCTTGATTTTTCTTTGTTCTTTTTTCTGATTTTTCCTCAAAGTGGTATCCATGTATTTGTCTTCAATTTCTCTGATCCTGTCTTTTATCATTTCAAACCTGTTCCTCAGTCCTTCTATGACACTGTCCATTTCTGTAATCTTGTTGTTTATCTTTTGAATTTCTAATTGTTGATTTTGTATGATTTCTAGTTCTGAATTTATTTTGACATTTTGGTCCTGCATTATTTTCCTGAATTCTTCCATTTTTTGTCTGTATTTTCCATGAATTTGTCTATTTTTTCCCTCATTTTTGTCAGCTTTTTGCTTCAACTCTTGGATAACTCTGAATATTAGAAATTTGAATTCCTTATCAGGTAGTTCACTGCCTTTTCTTCTACAGGAAAGTCATCTGGTGTTTTATCTGGATGCCTACTGGAACCATCCTGTCCTTTTTTTTAAATATGTTTTGATATTGCCTGCTCTCTTTGGGACATTCAGTAGTTATTTTCTTTGGTTATGGATTGTAGATTTGTTTGTTTCACCCTATTTTTTTGTTTTATTTGAATATGTCTGAGCTGGCAGGCTGTGCGTTCTTTGTTTGCTCCTCTGTGGGCACGATATTTTTCACCTCCTTGTCCAATGGATAGGGCCAATCGTCCACCTATGGTGCAGCAGGACAGTTTCAGCTGAAGGGGAGGGGCTGGGATTGGTTGTTTGTGGCATGTCCTGGGGCCATTAGGATGGGCCAGGGCGTCAGTGCAGTCCAGGGCAGGTTCCAGTAGGCCGTACCTGTGTTGCTTGGGGGTACGATGTTCAGCACACATTGTAGGTAGGCTGGAAGGATGGGGGAAATTGTGATGTGTGGAGCTAAGCTGAGTATGGGAAAGAGAGAGAGGGGAGAGAAAAACAGGAGGCAGAAAAAAAAGAGTGCTGAGGGAGACTGCCATTGGAGTGGAGGGATGAGAAACCAAGAAATGAAGAAACATAAAAAGGAAAAAAGAGAAAAGAGAAAAAAATAAATAAAAATTTTTAAAAAAGTAAGAAATAGAAAATCTCTTAGGAATCCCACTGGCTACTGGGGAAGTTCCTCTCAGGCCTCAGGATACAGCCCATCTAGAAGAGGTGGAGATGGCACACAGTGCCAGGTATTCAGGAGACAGGAAAATAAGAAAATCAAAGAGAGCTGAGAAGCTGATAAATGAAGAAAAACAAAAAGGAAAAAAGAAAAAGAAGAAAAAATAAATGCCCCCAGGGATCCCACCAGTGACTGGGGAAGTGACTCCCAGGACTTAGGGTACAGTCCATCTAGAAGGGGTGGAGACGGCACATAGCATCAGGTATTCAGGGTACAGGAAAAGAAAGAAAGTAAAGAGAGTCAAGAAACTGAGAAATGAAGAAAAACAAAAAAGAAAAAAATAATAATAATAAATAAAAATAAAATAATAAAAAAATATGCCCCCAGGAATCCCACTGTCATGGTTGTGCAGACAGAGGAAGTGGTTCCCAAGCTGCGCAGTACAGCTGAGCTAGAAGGGGTGGAGCTGGCATGCAGCACCAGGTATTTAGGAGACAGGAAAAGAATGTAAGTAAAGAGAGATGAGATTCTGAGAAATGAAGAAACAAACAATATGAAAAATAATAATCATAAATAAAAAGTAAAACAAAAAAATAGTAACGCCCTCAGAGATCCCACCTTCACGCCTATACATACTGGAGAAGTGGCTCCCAAGTGGCACAATACAGCCTGGCTAGAAGAGGCGGAGATGGCACACAGCACCAGGTATTCAGGAGACTGGAAAAGAAGGTAGGTAGAGAGAGACCAGAAACTGAGAAATGAAGAAAAATAAAAAGGAAAAAAAAAAAAAAGAATCCCCAAGGATCCCACCAGTGTGGCAGCATGGACTGGGAAAGCAGTTCTCCAGCTGAGCGTCACTTCAGAGCCTGTTAGGTATTAAAGATGGCACACAGAGCTAGGTGCTCAAGAGAAAAGAGGGGGAGGAAGTGAGAGACAGGGAATAAACCAAAAAAAGCAACACCAGCAACAAAGAAATAGCATTGAAGGAGCCAGCCAGTGTGGGCAGGGTGAATCCAAGTGGCACGGAGCTCCCGGCCAAGCTACCATAATTCACTGGGAAGCGGGGAGGCTGAGCAGGGGAAATAAGTGTAGGGGGTGGGAAAGTGTGTATCACTGGTTACTGCGTGCTCTGTCTCCTGCTGGGACCTCCATGAAGCTGCTTTCCTGTTCTCCCTCTCTGCCAATCTCCAACAGGTGTCCAAGATGGCAAATCCATGCTGCGTTAACTGATAAGGGACCTCTGCTCCATTTCTCTCCTCGCTCTCTGTTCTCTGTCAGTTCTTTATTTCGTTTGATGCTTGGTTAAGTTCTTGATCACTTCATTTGAGCTTAGGGTTCCAGAACTGATGTTTGTCTCTGTTTTACTTAGTTTTTCTGGTCTTTGCTGCCGAGGGACGGCCTGGTGCTTCTGTCTGTAGTAGTATGTTGGCTCCACCTCTGCCATAAATTTTTTTATTGGAAATTGTGAAGATGCACTTCGGCAAAACTAATTCAGAAACCAGAAAGAGGAAGGCATGAATTTAAGCAAACAACATATGCAATGAAGGAGTGCCAGGTTGTGTCTCAGGATGAGAGCTCTGCAACAAACCTTGATAGTCATCTACTTGGAGCAAGAAGGTGTGATCTTTGGGAGACAAATGTCTTGGGAAATTAAGAAATGGATAAAATATATAGTGTGATTAAGAGTTTTCAAATTTTGAGGATATGACAATGGCAAGTAAGGGAAAAAATTAACAACTCTAGGGAAAATAAATAACATACAAGAAAAGTCATGACTTAGGTATTCTCCTTGATTTTGGTAAAATTCTCATTTAGTGGCACAAGTTTCATGAACTTAGCCCTCACAAAACAAAATGTAATCTTCAAACTTTAATGAAAATTAAATTTTGAACTATGAAGTCATTTTATGGAAGATATTTTTGTGCCTCCACTGGACAGAATTATAGTCTTGAAAACAGGAAATCATGAAATATGACAAAATTGATTTAAAAAATAGCAATCAATAATACAAAAATAATAGAAAACTAAAATAAATACATAGCTATCAAATATTGATTAAAAAGAGGGGAAGAGATGGTATCAAATAAAGTACGCTTTATATTGCAGAATAAGTAGTTATTTTGTATGGCTGCTACATCAATAAATAAAAACTAGTGTTTCATATGGAGTTTTTAAATAACTTCATAAAAAATAAAACATTTAAAGTTATAGAAGTTCATGAGTGAGGTGTAAGGTAGGAAAGTATGGGGTGGGTTATTTACTTTATATCACAAACACCCATGAACTTTTTAACCTATTACTATATGTGTATTTACTTTGATAAATATTAAAAAATAGTTTGCACTGTCTTTAGTATTCCATTATTTTACAACATATAGCTAGATTTTACTCTAAGCACATACTATCAATTTAATTTTATAATCTATTATTTTCAATTTAATACCCATGAATTTAACTTTTTTATAAATGAAACAATAGTTCCAAATATTTTTTAAATGTGCTGTTTCAAAGAAAAAGGAAAAATAAAACAGAGCACACAAATTTTTATTTTGGTGTTCCTTGAAACATTTGGTTAACAATTAGTTGATTATTTCCTAATAAAATCTAAGAAAGAGCTCATAACAAATATTTCACTGCATAATTAAACATATTTTATTGTAGTGCTGACTTTTTTTAAGAAATAAATTGAGATTATTGAATTGCTATGAAGAGTAATCTGTAATTTTTGCCCTATTTTCTCTTGTAGTATTTAATTTTTACTATCCTTTGTTCCTCCCCAAGCCCCTAGTCTTTTATCTGACTATTTGTTCATTAATTTCATGAGAAAATCATCAATAGTCAAAAAACTATAAAGGAATCTTGATAAAATTATTTAAGTCTTAAAATCTTTCAAATTTTTATTTCAACACTTGTAAACTCCCCAAGATTTTAATTCATAACTTATCACAGTCTTGTTATAAAATTTATCTTAGGTAAAGGAATTTAATATATAAAGAATTATAGAATTAAGGGTAAAAGCATAAAGCATTTAGAGTTTTGTGATAATCTGAAATTTTCATTGCATTTAATCATCCAAGTTATGAATAGTTATCTGCATTTCAAGTTTTATGAGCTCAACTTCTCCTAACAACCCAGGGTGAATTCAAATTGCTCGTGTTTTTCTTTGTGCAAGAATGATAACACATTTATTAAATGTAGAAACTATATATAATGGATATATAAATATATATAAAAGGTGTGCATTTATTTATACAAACATATATAAATGTGTATATATTTGTTATGATGTTTCTATTATTTGATATATATTGATGTACTTTTGGCATGCTAATATCATGCTAGAGTAATGTTCTCTTCTTCTGCTTGTTTCCTCCCTGTTCTGTGGTACTACCACATAGTCACACGAAGTGCACTAATGTTGTTCTCACAGAAAGTGATAAAATTGGAAAATGAACACCTCTGAAAAAAATGAATATATTGTTGTTGGAAGCATTGTGCTAAAAATAAATGCCAAGTATATGTACATTTAAGTGTAATGTGGTTGTCACTCAGAAATGTTCCATAAAGAAAGAAAACTGTTGGAGGAATGTTAGGAAGCCAGGAACACAGAGACCTAACTTAAGAAAGGTGTGCCAACAGGAACCAGGATTGACTCTCTGGTTTTATAACCACAGGGTGAAAGGTCATAAGTTATGAGTCAATGTCCAATAATGTGCAAAACTAAGCATAAACAGGAACCTGGCACATGACACTAGATTATTGTGATCATCTGTATAATTTGTAAAAACAAGTGCCACAACCGGGAACTTGGAATTATGATCTGTTCTAATGAATGAATGAGGTTAAATCTATCCTCAGAATAACATTTTAGTAGATATGAATTTTTGGCTTCTACATAAAAATAGTGATTTGAGAGTTCTTAAATTTTATTCATGAATGATGATTAAATGTGTTTTCACATAACTCTCTGGTGTCAGAAGGATTTGTTGATGCTAATATATATTTTGGGCCAGCAAATCTTCAAATAATATTCTATTTGAGTCAATCACCTGTAAGGAACCTGAGGCAAGTATACTCCAAAATGGGAGAGAAAAACATTGTTAGTAGATTCTGATATTACCCCCACAAGCCTCTCTGGGCTTTAGGGCTCAAAGGGCTATTTATTCTCCCTTAAATCACATACCTATCACCAGCAAGGTGGTATAAAAACTACTGATATCCCTAGTATTTGAAGCATAAGTAGTGAGGGAAAGCAAAACAGCTGGACTGCCCTGATGATCTTGGTCCTGGAAGTTCACGCAGAAGTAATGTATGAAGGGGCCTATAACCTCTTAAAGCACTGGTCCCACTGGGACCAATTAGTGTCCTGGAATCTGGACTGGGGTATTGGTCATATGAGGGGGATGTCTAATGAGGAGAGGGTGTGGTCCAACTTTTCCTCCACTGCTTTCACTAGTTACAGCCCCTGAAATTTAACTACCTGGTTGAATTTGTGAGAGATATGGCATTGGCACAAATGATAGGTGAGTTCATTGAAAATTTGGCCATAAGAAATTGACTAGTTCAAATGATTCTATAACTGGGAAATATGAGAATATTTTTAAGAACAAGTCAAGAATGGCTACTTTCTAAATCTTTCTTGTTGTTAGGTGGCGTGGAGTTGGCTCTGACTCATAAAAACTTCATAAATAACAGAATGAAACATTGCCTGTCCTGCACCATTGTCATAATCTTTGGTATGTTTGAACCCATTGTTGCAGCCACTGTGTCAGTCCATCTCATAGACGGTCTTCCTCTTTTTTGCTGATCCTCACTTTACTGAGCATGATGTCTTTCCCCAGTGATTGGACCCTCCTGATAACATGTCAAAAGTAAGCAAGACAAAATCTCACAATCCTTGCTTCTAAGGAGCTTTGTGGCTGTACTTCCTCTAAGATAGAATTGCTTGATCTTCTGGCAGGTAAAATTATCTTTATTTGCTGATATTAATTATAAATACTTTGAAAACAAAAAAAGAGGAAAAACTACTACAAATAAATAAATATAATTGGCAATATATCAAATTTATTAAACTAAGGGCCTCCATATATGAAAAATAACCTGTTAAAATATAATGCAAGGGAAAAAAGCACACATTTAATAAAATTCAACAAAGAACAACAAAAACAGCTCTCACAATAAATGTAAGAATTGTGTGAAACCAACACTATGAAACTATAAACATTCTTTTAAGAGATGAACAGACTCAACCTAGTATGTAAAATATACTCTACCATTTGACTTAACATCATATCATCCCTAAGTTAATTTATTTTTAGACAATCTCAATAAAAAAGGACCATCAGGTTTTTTTTTGTTTGTTGGTTGGTCTTGTTTATTTTGTTTTGTTTTTCATTCCAAAGCTAAACTAGTTGAGTATAAAGTTCATTTGGAAGATAAGTACTTATAGCCAGGAAAAATGATGGGAGGAAAAAAAAAAAAAAACTAACAATAATGAGTGTGGTTAATGTAACCAAATCAGGAAAAAAATGCAAATTGTATCACAAATAATGAATAATTATACATAATATATTGAAAATTGAAAAGGAAAAAACCATTAACTTAAGAGAAAAATAGAAAAAAGAATAAGTCTGTAATCTATGGACAGAAAAAAAGGAAATGGTCTTTAAATCTGTGAAAATACAGTCAACATCACTCAAAATAAGAAAGGTTCAACTTAAAACTAATTTTAGATATTTCTCATGTATCTGAATGGCAAAACTCCAAAAGTATGACACCCTAACCTATTGGGGTATAATCCAATAGAGAAGTATTTTACATATGTATCAATACTGTATATGTATTTTCCTTTGACTGAATGATACCATTTTAGAAATCTACTCCATACAAGAACGTAGAATATCATATGTTCAAATAATACATAGCAGTATTATTTTTAACAACGAAAGACTGGAAATACCTCAAATGCCCCTCAAGAAGAGACTAACTTAATTAACTAAGGTATATCTATCCAACGCTCCTGAAAAAAAGTTAGAGAACTTCATAGTGTATTATGGATATATATGGATATCATCAACTAAAAAACAATTTGCATAATATTTTCTTTAGTATGCCAAGTCTGTGCAAGAGGGGGATAAAACATATGTGCATATATGTGTGTGTATTTGTGTATAAATATATTCATTTGCTTTATTTCCAAAAGGAAGCAACTGATAGGTAAACTGAAAGCGAATAAAATGTTTGCCTATAACAGGAGGAAGGGAACAGAATTAAGCAGATGGGAGTAGAAGCTAGACTTCTCTGAATAGACCTTGCTTTATAAATTGGGCTTTGGAATAATTTGAATATTTATATAAATTTTATAAGAGTATTTTATACAATTGAAAATTTGTAAGGAAGGAAAAGATCCTTCCCTAAAATATCAAAGTCCAGATAGAAATAAATGACTTTGTTTGTATGTAAAGTTGGTGACATATCATAAAAAGAAGAAACGTTCCATTTCCCTTTTTGGATAAATTCTAATGACAAAGAATGTCCAAATGCATCCGCCTTCTAATTTTTAGTTTTGGTAGTAAAATTGATATTGTTAATTTCAAAATTATTATATGCATGTTGAGCATAAATTAAATAGGTATTTATGCCACTGTAATTACAACCAAGACATTCTGTGAAAGCAAAGAGATACAAATATAAAATTAAGCTACCTAAAAAACCTGCAATCTTAATTTACATTGGAATTCACAGTATAAACTTACATGTTTCTCTCTCTAAATTGAGTATATGTTATTCTCTATCTTTATAAAATCTTGAAAAATATTATTGGAAATAAAACAATGTTTAACTGATGTTTACACAATATTAAAGTAAATCTTATACAACATTAAGAAGAAAACTAAGGAACATATTTAATAAATCAGTTATAAGCCATTCCTGAAGAGTCCCTGATAGCGCAGTTAAGCAACTAGCCCCAAAGTTTGGCAGTTAGAACCTACCCAAAGGCTCCTTGAAAGACAGTCCAGGCTATCTGTTTCTGAAAGGTCACAGCCTTAAAAACCCTATGGAGCAGTTCTACTCTGCACACATGGGATCACCATGAGTCAGAATCAACTTGACTGCAACTAACAAGCTTTTCTTGTATCAGAAGGGTTTCTCTTCTTTCCTCCTCTTTCCATTACTCAAGGTTTTAGACTTTCTTACACAACTGCCATCCTGTGATGGTCTTTTCCTTTATTTTATTTTATTTCTTCAGTTTCCAAGAGTCTGTGGACTCTCTTCACCAGAATGCCCTTTGATACATCCAGTTCATTGTCTATAGCCCAAAGTCAGTGTTTTCCCTGCTGTCCACATGCCCCCTCTTTCTGTGGTACCTACATTTGGTACTTTGATGATTGCATCATCATTCTGCCATTCGATCATAATATTATCTTTTATTCTGTCTTGCCCTTGAACCTAATGAGTTTCAAATTCTCGCAGTATTTTTTCATAATAGGTCTTGTATCTGTCTTGTTGTTAGGTACTGTCAAGTTGGTTCTGACTCACAGCGACCCTATGCACCGCAGAACGAAACACTGCCAGGTCCTGGGCCATGCTCACGATCATTGTTATGCTTGAGTCTGTTGTTGCAGTCACTGTGTCAACCCATTTCATTGAGGGTCTTCCTCTTTTTTGCTGACTTATCTTCTCATTTTCACAACCACTTGGCTAAATTACAGTTTCCTTCATTACTGTTTTATTGTTTTACTCTATTAAGCAAAAACTCTCCTCTTTCTACCAACTCCACTTCATCTTATATCCAGAAGCTATTGAAAGCAAAGACATGCAAAGAGAAGCACCTGTATATTTGTCATTTCATTCTCAAAAATACGCGATGTAATATTTAAGGAATATAAAAACTCTTCTTTTGGTGTTTTGAAATAGCCACAGTGTAGCTTCAAACTATCCTGGTTAAAGGACGCAGTTTATACCCTATACATATGGAAACCTCATTCCTGGGAAGACTCCACTTTTGATCAAGTTTCTGACTTATTCCTGTTCCAGAGCATGATTGTTATCAGTCTCTAAGGAAACCAGTCCAGCCATACCTTAGCAACAGTCACTAGCACTAAGTAATCAATGAATGTAAGTTGAGTCAAGAGGAAGAAACCAAAAAACCAAACCCAGTGCCTCAAGTTGATTCCAACTCATAGTGACCCCATAGGGTTTCCAAGGCTATAAATCTCTACCAAAACAGATTGCCACATCTTTTCCTGTGGAGCCACTGGCGGTTTCAAACCGTTGACCTTTCGGTTGGTAGCCGAGCACTTTAACCACTGTGCCACCAGGGCTCCTGAATTGTGTTAGATAGATAAATAATAATAAAGGAATGAATGAATACATAAGTGAATAAATGCATACATATATACCATGATGTTTATGTTTCTGTTCATTGGAGGACCCATTTCTCTCCATTGAACTCTGAGAAGTGTTTCCTTCAAAATAAATTATTTAATGTCCTTTTTCTCACCATAGATTTCAGCACACGCTAAAAGAGTTGCTATTCCAATTCCAGTACTTCTATTCCAATAATAGTAATAATAAAGCTGTTACCAAAAAGGATAAAATTCAATTATGAGTCCTCAGCTAAGAATAAGACCTGTGGTAGCATATAATTACTGTACAAAGAAAAAAGTAAAAGAGAAAAGGAAAGCATGTTGGAGAAAAGAGGGAAAAGTCTTCCAACGAATTAAGCTATACACACTCCAGAAGCAATGTTCTATGAAGAAGGATGAGGCAATTTTCAATATGGGACCCAGTGAAGAAAGAGCTGGCTAGCTGGGAACACAAGGGAAGGATTTTCACCATTTTCTTGGTTAAGAAGTATTAGACTCAGTTCATTATGTTGTTATTTGCCATAGAGTCAATTCCAACACATGGTGTCCCCAGGCATGCAAAGTATAACAGTTTTCAAGGCTGTGACCTTTCAGAAGCAGATGAGGTGCCCCAGGAACCACCAACCTTTCAGCTAGTAGTGGAGCACTTAACCCTTTGTTCCACCCATGTACATACTGAGATAAAATATACAAATATATTAACATAAAAACAGTCACAAATATCTCCTTCTTCATCTGTTTCCCTCATTGGTTCAGAGGTTACTGTGATTACCAATCTATCCAGGGACAGATTAACAAATAAGCAAAGTAAAGCACTTGCTTAGAGCATCAACAAAAAACAGGGGCACCAGTTGTCCAAAGCAAAGACCCATAGATGCCAAGCAGACAAGAAACAAGGAAAAGCAAGCACTGCAGTAGAAGGGAACTGTCAGTGCACTAAATGAAATTGATGCCAGCTCTAGTGCATGAAGATGTACTGGTCAAAAATAAAGTTCACGTAGGGTCACAAGGGCACCCACGTGCAAGGTTATTTATGCTACGAGGCCCCTATCACTTCAACACCTTTGTTGATAATCTGCCTCCCGTGTAATTGAAATGTCTTTTCTCGGCAAGTCTCCTGACAGTATAGTATTTCTCTTAATAAAGGTTGTGTGGGATGTCAAGTCTAATTCTTGCTACATTCACCCAATATGCAACTGAATTCAACATGAATGATTACTAGGCAAAGATGGATTTTATTATAACAGGTCACTGACCCGTTTTGAGAGAACTGTCTTGTACATCCACATCTGCTGATCCAGCAACTCCAGACAGGAGGGCCAGCAATGCTCTTTGCCATGATACAAACACAAGGGTATGCTCTTGTGCACATCCTAGTAAACAACCAATGGGAACTCAAAGTCCCAGACGACTCTCAAAAGTGAAGAAACTGGAATAAGTCCACCATTGCAATGAAGTTAATCAAGTTACTTTTTAACTCAAGTACAGTTATATCCTAAGTTTGGTAAACAATAATATTTATAACTTTAACTTTAAAATATGTTTGGCATACATGTGGACACAATCTAGCATACATTTAATATAACACTAACATGGGTAATAATTTAATATAATACTAACATAGCAAACGTCCAGAAATATTAGTATCTATCTAACATGAAAAGTTTTAATTTATACATCAACTGAGCTTTGTTTTTTTTGTCTTTTGCACAGGACACAGTGCTTGATATTACTCTATATATACCAATAAATGAGGTATTAGGCACATTAAGGGGAAGCAAAATTCAATATTTATCATGCAAAATATGTTTCTACTTTGCAACAGTGAGTATGTTTCTAAATTCATCTTCCAAGAAAGCAACCAAGGGCACTTATCAAAACATTACATTTATATTTTATCAGAATATTTACAAACCTCCATGAAAGGAAATTGAACAATTCCTCAAGGAAATAAATAAGTATATAGATAATAAGAATTATATAAATGTATTTTATTTTCCATTTCCCTTCAGACTGACTTTCTTTTAGAAAATTGATTGATACTGTTGACTCGCAAAACAAACTTCCTCATCGAGAAGTGATGCTATTATTACATCAATTACGTATGCATCTCCAAATATGAGAGTTGAACAATTCCAAAGAGAAATAAAATAAACATATTATAAATTTTGTATATTATAAAAATTATATTTTGCCTTTCATTTTGGACCAATGGGGTGTAACCTCATATTCAATTCTCTCTCGTAGACCACATAAGAATGCTCCAGTGCCACTTACAATTACGTGACTCGTGACTTATCTGTTCCTGTCCTGTGCAAAGCAAACCAAAACATGTCTTCATATTGAGCATACCCTTGTATTTGTATCATACTCTTTGCAATCACTCTCGCCCCTGTTGATTATTGTCAGTAGTCTAATGAATAGTGAAGATACAACATCAAAGGACTGAAAATGAGTGCTCAAGTTTTTAAGTATTATTTTAAGATGAAAAACATTTGTGGACAACTCTGAAGGGCCCACCGACAAACATCAGACAACAAACAAATGAAATTATTTCCAACTTCCTTCTAAGTACTATTTCTTTTGACTAGTATCAGATTTGAAGAACAAAATTACACGTTCCAAATCAATTTTTTTACCTACTAATTTTCAGATATAAATTTTTTGTGTTAGTGTCCAAATTCAAATGTAAATTTTATTTCATAAACTTTGTTTTAAATTTTTTTTTATTTTCAATTATTCAAATTTATTTGCTACGGTAGAATCAAACTTAAAAAGTGACATAATTTTATATCCAGGTAAAATGAAATGGCAACAACTAAATGGAGAGCAAAAATGAAAACTCACGGAAGATAAAAAGAAAAGGATTTGTGAATCCCTAAAGACAATTCCAAAATCAACTTCCTTTTTAAAATTTAATGAATCAGAAGAGACTTCTTCTGTTGAATGCTTGAGTTTAATGGGTGCAAATCATTGTACTAGTACTGCTAGTGCTAAAATTGCTAATAGCAATATGAATATAACAGAATTTGTTCCAAATTCTGCATCCATTACTACTATAGTGAAAAATAATAATAATACTGGTGGAGAAAGTGACAGTATCTTAGAATCTGAAATTATCACATCTGCAGACCCCATAAATAATAGAACTACAGATCCTGCTTTGTAGAATAATTTTTCTTCTATAATGAAGTAAATTATCTGACTGAAAAAGAGCCAAGTGATAGTCAACATCACAGTGGACCATTTGAAAATTCATGTCAAAAATTTCTGGATGTAAACAAGCAAAGTTCAGTAGCCAGAATATATTTCTAGGGTATAAAGTTAATGGTGAAAATTAAAGAGGGAGTGGCTACTGTATTCTCCGTCAGTTGGCTCTGTATATTATTTTGTTTGCAAACTATTCATTCCTAAATCATTTAATTCTCGATTTGCTATGGATAGATTTAGCCACTGGTGCAACTCGAATATGATTGCTAAACATGAAAATAGTTCAATTCACAGAGATTGTATGTTGCCATATTTAAACTGAAGACATGGTTTTGGCTTAAACACAAATCACTGAAGAACTTCAGTATGAAAAGCCGTTTGGCAATGCATTGTTGCTGTCGCTATAACAATCACTGAATATGGACTATCTTTTCAAGGAAGAAATGAAGTGTTTGAGTCCCCACAGAATGGAAATTTTTTTGGTTTACTTGAACTTGTTGCTCAGTTTGATCCATTTTTAGCAGGTTACATCTCAAAATATGGTAACACAGGAAAGGGCAACCCATTGTGTATGTCTAAAACAGCATGTGAAAATCAATAAACTTAATAAGTGATAAAGTTACACCAACTATTTTCAGACAGATAAGTATAGCTCAGTATTTCAGTGTGTCTGTAAATTCCACTCATGATCTTTCTCATACAGATGAGCTAAATATTGTTTTAAGATGTGTATCTCCAACAGATGCAAAACCTGTAGAGCAATTTATCACATTAAAAAAAAAAAACCCATTGCTCTCAAGTCGCATCCAACTCATAGTGACCCTAAACGACGGAGCAGAACTGCCCCATAGGGTTTCCAAGGAACAACTGGTGGATTCGAACTGCCCACCTTTTGGTTAGCATCCATAGCTCTTAACCACTGCACCACCAGGGCTCCTAATCATATTTACCAGCTTAAAAAGTTAACTATCAATAAAGAAATTGTGTGTCAAGTACTTCACTATTTATGTGAAGTTTGCAAAATTGATTTTTCTAACTGAAGAAGTCAGTCTATGAAAATGCTACCAGTATTCCAGGGTGTTATAAAGGCATACAACAGAAAATTTTAGAATGTACTGAATATGCCATTTTCATACCAGGCCTGTGCTGCACATTCACGTAATCTTGTAAGACGTAACATAGTAGATTGTTGCCTGGAAACAGTTGATTTTGTTTCTTCTGTTCAGTTACTCTACACATTTTTTGCTGCCTCTACTCATTGATGGACAGTTCTCAAAGTATGTTTAGGCAATAGTCAAGTATTAAAATGTCTTTCTAATACATATTGGGAAGCACTGCTGTAGCAACGACTGAAATCCTGAAATTGTGCACTCAGATTCTAGATGCCTTAGAAAATATTGCTGAAGACTAGTCACAAAAAGGAGATACCAAAAGAGAAGCTGAAAACATCTCCAACAAAATGCAAACACCAGAGTATGTATTTATATTGGTTATATGGAATAATATATTGCAGCATTTTCATAGGACCAGTCAAGCTCTCCAAGATTCAGAAGTAAATTTAAACACTTGTAAAGATCTCTACCAGTCACTAACAGGGTATTTACATAATTTAAGAGAAAATTTTGAAAAGTTTGAAAACACAGGAAAAGAAATACTGCTAAATACTGATTATCAAGCAGTTCACCCTCGAAGAAGCATTAGAAAGAAGCAAGTAGATGACTGAAGTGCTCCAGAATATCATTGAGTGCCAGAGACTAATTTCATGTAACCACATACTACACCATCATTGACACACTTGAGTTTGCAATGAAAGAAGGGCAAAAGTGTATGCAGTTCTTTCAAATATATTTTCCTTCTTAATGTTGTTATACTGATGAAGAACGCATGAAGACATCTAAGAAATTAGTGCTGGTTTATCCCAATGACTTAAATACAAACCTTTATGGAGAAGTCCAACAATTTCATTCTTAAATAAGGACTAAGTATACAGATTCCAGAAAGACAAATTTTACTCATGTAGGCATTATGATTCCATAATAAAAGATAAAATACATGCGTATTTCCCAGTATTGGAATTACTTTAAGTGTATACCTGATTTTAATGATCATAGTCTACACAACAGAACACTCATTTTCATCACTAAAAAAAAAAAAAAAAGACTCAAAAACCCTCAGGATACAACAGTGATTCAAGAAAGACTCAATTCATTATCCTTGTTATGTATGTGAGTAGACATTGATCCGCAGCTTAATTGTGATGAAATCATTGAAGAAGTTGTAAGAGTGAAGAACAGAAAGAAATATTTTCAATTGTAACACGTTAGAAAGATCTATCTAAAAGTAAAATGTAGTACTTTGATGTAATATTTGTTTTCTGGTCATTAAACTTTTTTATGACCTCTTTTCATTTGTTCACTTATAATTATAGCTCTTATTTTTAAACAAGCATTCAACATTGAAGTACGAGCCATTTAAAGCAGAACTGGTAAAAGTCAATTTTTGTTATGGGAGATCAACAGAATTTTACGTTGATTGTTGAAACAACTAAGTTCACTGACTCATTTTCTTTGTTGTAGAATATGTGAAATATTCTTTTTGTAGAAAATGTGGTATATAGTAAAAAATTTTAGTACCCTATATCTACTAAAAAATTTATAATCCAGTTCATCTCAATACACTAAAATGGTATACATCACTTTTGTGTTCAGTTGCTAATATTATAATCACACTTAAAAAGAAGTTACATCATAGCTAACACACACACACATATATACACATATATATATAACTCTATATATAACTCACATATCCTGTTCGAATACACGAGTAAGCAGAGGAGGGAACACCACAGATTATCAGTATTTAGGGCCCACATATGCCTTAATCCAGCCCTGAAGCTATCTCACCAATCCATTTCTACTCCCACATTTACCTGCCTGCTAAACTTTGTGGTGATACACAGTAGAGAAGAAATTATAGGATTTGGGAGAAAGAACACGATGATTTTTACAAAGAAGTAGTTAATATACATAATAAAGAACTGAAGAAGATGGTAAAGTCCAACAAGCTGAGGGAAGAAGAGGACTTACATTTGCTTTATTCTGGAGGATGATTTGGTGGATAAGAGGCTCTGTAGAGTGCAAGATATATACAAGTTAAAGAGAATAAGAGAATAGAAAGAAGGTGTTGAGAAACCAGAAATATTAAATTGATTTTTCTTTAATAAATGAAAAAATGGAAGTAATGGAATTTTCATTGATTATATTTTGCATATTTAGTTGGTTTTTTTTTTAATTTGATGACACTATAAAATTGAACCACTTAACCATGTGGATCATGGCTTTTGTAGAGTTAAAATAATATATATGCAATATAGAGTAAAAAGAGTATGTACTCATTATAACGTGTTTATGTCATTTTCAAAAAAATGTTTTATATATAAAATCTTGTGTCAAATCATCTTCAAATTTTGCTACATAAACATAATGAGATTTGAGGTATTCTACATAATGAGATTTGATATAGGCCACAACCTGTTTTTTTATTTCATCATGCTATGGTAGCTTGTATGTAACTGTGATTGGAAGCTATGCCATCAGTATTTCAAATATCATCTGGGATACCCATGGTGAACAGGTTGCAGCAGGGCTTCCAGACTAAGACATAATAGGAAAAAAGACCTGTGTATCTACTTCCAAAAACTAGCCAATGAAAATGCTAAGGATCACAACGGAATATTGCCTGATACAGTGCTGGAAAAAGAGCTTCCCAGGTTGGAAGGCACTCAAAATTCACAGAGGACACAAGAGTGGACTTCAACATACCAATAATCGTGAAGATGGCCCAGGGTGGGCAATGTTTCATGCTATTGTAAATGGGGTTGCCATGTGTCAGAGCCAAATCAATGGCTGCCAGCAGCATCAACTGTGGTAGAAGAATAATACCCCTCAAAGATGTCTACATCCTAATCTTCCAGAACCTGTGATTATGTTACCTTAAATGGCAAAAGAACTTTGCCTATGAATTAAGGTAATCCCTAAATTATCTCAAAGTGCTTTATTTTGAAGACAATAACAATCTACATGTATCTAAAATTTTCAGTCATTATTCATTTCTAGTATACTTCTTAAAAATATAGTTCATTACAAAATTGATTTTCTGTTAAAGAACCTTTCAAAGATAGAAGTCAGTAAATGCTACAAAACATGACTACAAGTTTGCTCTAAACCACTTTTAAACAATAAATTATTCACATTTAAATTTGCTTTGTTAAGTAGTCATACTACCATTAACCGGTTGTCTTAGAGTCGATTCTGACTCATAGCAACCTCATGTGTGTCAGAGTATAACTGTGCTCTATAGGGTTTTCAATTGCTGATTTTTCAAAAGTAGATCACCAGGCCTTTCTTTTGAGGCAACTCTGGATGGATTTGAACTTCCACACTTTCGGTTAGCAGCTAAGCTATTTAACCGTTTCCACCACCCAGCATGCTACCTTGTGTAAATGGAATTTTCTTCAAACTGCAATTCAAGGTTAGCATTCTTAATGTTTTCTTCGGATTTTCAAAAATCAATTGTGTATCCCACTGCATCATGCATACAGTAGACCTTGCTTCTAAAATTGCTATGGATGCTGATCACATAGAAGACATTAACTATCCTTTGCCAAGTTGTGCGTTTGCTGTGATTTATTAATTGAAAATTTTATAGCCATGCTTTAAAAAATTCTAGTAAATGCAGTGTTTGCAAATTAAGTTATTACTCACAGAAAATAATTTTTGTAATAAGGACTATTGTTTTATTTAACAGAATGCAGTTTTTTTTAGAATTGCATATAGAATGTTAAAATTAGCATTATCATTTGTGTATAATAGTAATGAGTATTACTGACATGCACAAGGGTTTATAACTAAAACTACTTTAGCATGTCAAGCAATGCTAGAAATTAGGAGGTACGTTATAAAGTCAGGAGGAAATTACAGAATTTGTGAATTTTAGATATGCTCAGAGGAAGAAACAGTTCTATATTCATTCTTTTGGATTACAGGGTATGTTTTTTTTTTTATCCACTGTCCTC
This sequence comes from Trichechus manatus latirostris, assembly GCF_000243295.1. NCBI lineage: Eukaryota > Metazoa > Chordata > Mammalia > Sirenia > Trichechidae > Trichechus > Trichechus manatus. Next base: position 4,804,874 of record NW_004443991.1, on the reverse strand, counting down.
TATGCTTTCCAGCACACACACTTAGTCTTGCACACTGAACATTTCTTCCCAAATGGACTGCATTCCCCCTTTAAAATGGCAATATGTATTAGACTTGCCATTTTTTTAAGAATATTCTCCCACAAAAGAACTTGTAAATTTTTCTAGTGGTGGAACTTATACATTCATTACTTGTCAGATTTGCTAACAGAGGAAGTGAGGAGAAGAAAAAATATATTAGAATATAAGGTTTAGTACCAAATACTGAACTTTTAAGGGTTGATTTGACAGGTTAGTGGAAGGCTCAAAGAAGCATCCATAAATTAGCAATTTTATTGATGAATTAGCATTTATTCAGTACCATTTAATTAAATAAATTGCCCTTATATTTTTTATGTAATATAAGTCACAGGAAACACATCTTAATGACTGTTTCTTTAAATGTCATAAAATGTACGGTTGCCATGAGTTCTTAATTTTTAAAAACAGTAATAACACTGGTATGACTGCTGATGAGAAAAATGCACTTTTCATGCCTCCAGGATTTTAAGGAAAGCAGTTGTTAACTTTAACACTTCAGTCCCCTCATGCATCACAGGCGCATTATTTTTTCTTTGTATATCAAGAAGGATTTCCATAGCAGGTGGAAAAAAACAAAAGGCATAAAAGAATATGTCTATCAGGGATCTGTGGCATACATGAAAGGAAAATGTACATGAAGGGAGAAGGAAGAAGAAGTAAACAACATGGAAGCAACACTTCAAAATGACACAGTGATAATGACTATTAATGTATTGAGAAGGTACCAGTCATTCAACCATCTGTTCGAGACAGGTGGCATAGCAAACAAGATTAAAGAAAATAGAGTGCTTCAGAATTTATACTCTGCTCTCCATTTTCATTAGAAGCCTCTGTAATTCACATAATTTTTGTTTAGAGGATATTCGACATTCAGAAGCTGAACTGCTGTGTGGGAGGAGTTCAAGATCCCACCAGATTGTCTCTAGAGGCTTACATAAGGTGCACACACCCTTATGAACCCCAAGTAAGCCATGAAAGTGTAGTTTTTTTAAAAAAATTAATATAGTGAAGTATCTCACTGTATTAACTTACTACTATTTCATGACTCCTAAAGTCTAAAAGAAAGAAGTTTCCATTGTTGTTACCTGCCACTGAGTTGGGCCCCCAACTCATGGAGACCCCACACACAAAGGAACAAAATGCTACCCAGAACTGCACCCTGTGATTGGTTGGGGATCAGGTCATTGTGATCCATAGGGTATTCACTGGCTGATTTTCAGAATTGGATCACCAGGTCTTTCTTCCTAGTCTTAACCTGGAAGCTCCACTGAAACCTGTTCAGCATCATGGCAACATGCAAGCCTCCACCGAGAGATGGGTGGTGGCTACACATGAGGTGCATTAGCCAGTAATCAAATCTGGGTCTCCCATAAAGAAGGCAAAAATTCTACCACTGAAACATCACTGCCCCCAAGAATTCTATGCTCTTATAATCAGTGTCTCAGAAAAAGGGTAGTAGTATAGTAGTACGCAAATGAGGCTGGAGCAAGCAGATAATCTTCTTAATCTCCCTTCCCAGGATCTCAACTAGGGCTTGGTAGTATTTTCCTGAAGCACGCTCTGGTTAATGACCATCACCTCTGCCTTTGATCCTCAGGCTCTTCTTGCCTTAAAATCTACCCCCTTATTCTAGTCTGTTCCAAAAGACTTCCGTATTCCCTGACTTGTATTTATCTAATCCCAAAGTAATTGATTTTTCTGATTTGGATCATTTTTTAAATTTTTTATGTTGAAATAATTATGGGTTCACAGGAAGTTGCAAAAATAGTAGAGAGGTTCTGTGCACACTTCACCCACTCCCTTTCCCCAAATACTTACATCTTGGATAACGATAGTATGATATCAGAACCAGGAAATTAACATTGATACAATGCAGTTTACCATATGAGTAGATTGGTGTTACCACCACAATCAAAATACAGGACTATTTCCCACCCACCACACCGCCCCCACCTTTCATGAACACTGATAGCTAATAATCTGTTCTTTATCTCCACAATCTTATCATTTTGAGAATGTTGTACAATGGAATGTTACAGTATGTCACTTTATGAGATTTTCTTTCTTACTCAGCATTATGCCCTTGAGATGCAATAAAGTTGTTGTGTGTATCAATAGTTTATCCTTTTTATTGCTGAGTAATTCTTGTATGGTTCCTAGAAATGAAATAAGAGTTCACCAGAGAACTCAGAATAAAATATTTAGCGGTCAAAAATGTTCTAACAATGACATCTTTATGAAAATGTGTAGTAAATATTTTGTGTAAAGTAGTTATCCTCAGTCTTTTGCAGTGAAGAAATATTGGGTGAGAGAGAACGTTTGCTACCCACATGATTAAATGTAAGAGAATATCTACTTCAATTTAGGAATTTTGGGTAGAAAGAACAAGTCAAGTTTCATCAAGTGACTTTAGGAGTTAAGAAAGAAGAACAAAGTCATTCCCAATTGCCTTAGTTATCTAGTGCTGCTATACAGGAATATCACAAGTGGATGGCTTAAACAAATACAAATTTATTCTCTCACAGTTTAGGAGGATAGAAGTCTGAATTCAGGGCATCAGCTCCATGGGAAGACCTTCTCTCTCTGTCAGCTTTTGGAAAGGTCCTCGTCATCAGTCTTCCACTGGTCTAGGAGCTTCTTAGTGCAGAGACCCTGAGTGCAAAGGATGCACTCCATTCTTGGCTCTTCTTGCTTGGTTGTAATGAGGTCCCTTCCTCTCTGCTGGCTTCTCTATTTTATATATCTAAGGAGATTGACTCAAGATATAACCTAATCCTATAGATTGTGTCCTGCCTCATAAACATAACTGCCTCTAACCCTGCCTCATTAACATCATAAAACCAAAAACAAACCCTTTGCCATCAAGTTGATTTCAACACATAGAAACCCTAGAGTACAGAGTAGAACTGCCCCATAGGGTTTCCAAGGAGCAGCTGGTGGATTCGAACTGATGATCTTTTGATTAGCAGCTGTATCACTTAACCACTGCACCACCAGGACTCCATTAACATCATAGAGGTCCGGATTTACAACACATAGGATAATTATATCAGATCACAAAACAGAGGAACAACCACACAATACTGGGAATCATGGCCTAGCCAAGTTGACACACGTTTTTGGGGGACACAATTCAATCCATAAAACCAATGTATTAGTAGAAAGAGGTCTATAGTTCCTAAAAAATAAACATTTTTATTACATTTAAGGTTACATTTATGCTTATTTCTATCTGACCAGCATAATAGAAGGCAGTTCTAAAAAGGTAAAGGCACTTCTAGATTTGCTAAGTAAATTTCATTTCCTTTACCTAAACCACAATTATTTTTTTCTTTTTTTTTTTAAATCTTTTTTTTATTTTTGTACATTAGGTGAAGGTTTACAGAACAAATAGTTTCTCATTCAACAGTCAGTACACATATTGTTTTATGACATTGGTTAACAACCCCAAGACGTGTCAACACTCTTCCTTCTTGACCTTGGTTTTTTTGGTGAAAATATACATAGCCAAAGATACACCATTTCAAAAATTTCTACGTGTAAAATTCAGTGACATCAATTACTTTCTTCCAGTTGTGCTGCTACTCTCACTTTAGATGAAGGTTTACAGAACAAAATAGTTTCTAATCAAACAGTGCACATATTGCCCTATGACAATGCTTAACAACCCCACTACATGTCAACACTGTCCTTACTCAACCTTGGGTTCCCTATCACCAGCTTTCCTGTCCCTTTCTGCCTTCTTGTCCTTGTCCCTGGACAGCTGTGCCTCATTAGTCCCATTTTGTTTTATGGGGCTGTTCAATCCCTGGCTGAACAGTGAACCTCGGGAGTGACTTCACCACTGAGCTAGAAGGGTGTCCAGGGGCCATACTCTCGGGATTTATCCAGTCTCTCTCAGGCCAGTAAATCTGGTGTTTTTTGTGTGTGTGTGTTAGAATTTTGTTCTACATCCTTCTCCAGCTCTGTCCAGAGCCCTCTGTTTTTATCCTGGTCAGAGCAGTCAGTGGTGGTAGCTGGGCACCATCTAGCTGTACTGGACTCAGTCTGGTGGGGGCTTTGGTAGCTGTGGTCCATTAGTCCTTTGGACTAATCTTTTCCTTGTATCCTGTTCTCTTCATTCTCCCTTGCTCCCAAAGGAGTGAGACCAGTGGAGTATCTTAGATGGCTGCTCACAGGCTTTTATACTCACCAAGGTAGAATGCAGAACATTGTCTTTATAAACTGTGTTATGCCAGTTGAGCTAGATGTTCCCTGAGACCATGATCCCCACAGCACTCTGCTCAGCTAGTCAGTCCCTCAGGGAGTTTGGATATGTCTATGACACTTCCATGACCTTTCCTTGTACAAGTTGTGCTGGCTTCCCCAGTGTTGTATACTGTCTTACCCTTCACCAAAGTTACCACTTATCTATTGTCTATTTACTATTTCCCCCTCACCCCTCTCATCCTTGTAACCAACAAAGATTGTTAGTTTTTGTGTGTAAACTTTTTCATGAGGTCTCATACAATATTTGTCCTTCTATGATTGACTTATTTCACTCAGCATAATGTCCTCCAGTTTCATCCATGTTATGAGATGCTTTACGGATTCATCATTGTTCTTTATCATTGCATAACATTCCATTGTGTGTATGTACCATAGTTTCTTTATTCATTCATCTGTTGATGGGTATCTAGGTTGTTTCCATCTTTTTGCTGTTGTGAAAAATGCTGCCATGAACATGGGTGTGCATATGTCTATTTGTGTGACGGCTCTTATTTCTCTAGGATATATTCCTAGGAGTGGGATTGCTGGATCGAATGGTATTTCTATTTCTAGCTTTCTGTGGAAGTGCCATATCATTTTCCAAAATTGTTGTATCATGCATTCCCATCAACAGTGCATAAGAGTTCCGATCTCCCCAGCCTCTCCAACATTTGTTTCCAGTGTTTTTGATTCATGCCAGTAATGTCTGACTGAGATGGTATCTCATTTTGGTTTTAATTTGCATTTCTCTAATGGCTAGTGGTCGTGAGCATTTCCTCAAGTGTCTGTTGGCCTCTTGAATGTCTTCTTTGGTGAAGTGTCTCTTCATTTCCTTTGTCTATTTTTTAATAGGATTATTTGTCTTTTTGTTGTAGAGGTGTTGGATTTTCTCTTTTAGAGATTAGAACTTTGTCTGAATTGTAATGTCGAAAAATTTTTTCCCAGTCTGTAGGTTCTCTTTTTACTCTTTTGGTGAAGTCTTTTGAAGAGCATAGGTGTTTGATTTTTAGAAGATCCCAGTTATCT